>NW_010208079.1:42811-46677 GCF_000695765.1 Mesitornis unicolor
GTAAAGGTAACAAGAAGAAATAGGAAAAAGAGCATGCTCAATTTCAAATGTTCAGGGTCACAGCTGCAAAAAATAAATAAAAAAGAATCAAGCACACATACAGCATTAAGAAAAAGGAGACTCCAAGGCCCCTTCCTTAATCTCTTGCTATAAATCCTGTTGCATATATTTTATTTGGCAGCAAGCTATTTCAATATATAACACTGACATTTTTCAAGCAAGTCAGCTCTGATTTCAAACCCTGGAAAGCTAAGAAGGATGTTGGTATCTTCATCTTAATTCTTTACTCCTGATTAGCCTCTATGATAACAGGGATTTTTTATTTTCATTCTTATTTTTAATGTTTCTGTAAGTGAAACAGACATTTAGCTTCATATTAAGATTCACAAAATCTGTTAAACACTTACTGATATAAAATCAATGATTAACAAACCCTTTGCACACTGGTGATGTCTTTAATAATTATTTCACAAGTCTGGACCCAGGTGTCATTATAATTACAACCATTAATGGCTCTAATACCTTTTGAATTGATTACCATGGATCTGTTCATATTTGCCAAGACAGAAATAAGCTCAATAGTCTGCTGCAGATAGTCTGATTTGCACCTGAAAGTTTTTCAGCCTTTAGAAAGCCCCTGTAAATTAGAAGGAAGAATAATTGTGTACATTTTTGCCCAGGCTTTCTAAAATAAACTTGAATGGTGCATGACACGAACAAAATTTATAAAAAATAAATTCAAACAACGAATACGATTTTACATGATGAATGGTAAATGTAATAATAAGCTGTGAATAGCAACACCACTTAGACTAAAAGCAAGATAAAATTCCAGCACAGAAATTAATTATCAAAAGTAAAAATTACCTTTTCTCCCTTTAAGCCAAGTTACATAGGATTTGTCCTTGGAAATAAGCATACTGGGTACTGTGCAGGGAAGGAGTCTGAAAGTGGTATCAAATTTCAGCAATGTCGCATTTGCTAGTACAGAATTGAGTAGCAGGGAACCCTTTGCCATATAACTGAATTCAGTTATTTGCTCCTCTACAATGTTTTTGGAGGTTAGGAGTATTTGAATGGTATTTCAAGTTTTAATATTACACAAAGCAATTATATTTTTCAGACCCTTAGCCATGGTAATATGTAGACGATCCAACCAAGTGATGAAAAAGCATTTTGTGCACTGTGCATCCTAGAAGACACAGGTTACAACATTCAGCTGAAATACAAATACTTCAAAAATTCTGACATTCACATTCCCGGTAGTAATAATAAAAATGCCTAACCTTTTAAACAGTACTTCATATCTTCACTTTTATACACTTAACTAACCCTTAATGAGACAGCAACAATGTATTTGTCTACTTTTATAAAATCTAAATTTTAAAACCTTTTTGGGGTATCTAACTGCAGGATTATAGCTGTCTGGGGTCCCTATGCAGAAGAGAAGGAAAGAGAGAGAGACAGAGATGGAGATGCCCAAGAGCAGTTCTGCCATGAAGGAATGTTAGCATTTAGCTTCTCTCCAAAGTTTGAGAAGAAACTGTGAGCTGTTATCTAGTAATGGATAATATTCACGTTTAGACTCACAGCTTCAAATTTAGTGATGTATACAGGCAATCTGTGGCCTATGTCAACTCTGATTTGCTACCTAAACCCACATTTCAGCCTGCCTAAAGGTATTGCTTGGGAAAAGGTAATATAGGAAGCAGGCTTTGGAGCTGCTAGGAGAATGAAAACCTCAGACCTCATTCCCAGTTGCTAATAGTGTAATTAATAGACTACTGAAATCAACACAGTTCAAGTATTATAATTATAACTGTAATACTCTCAGGGTATTAACATGGTACAAAGGCACAGACCTCATGATTCATTCAGTTTCTCCAGATATCAGTGAACCATAGAGAAGATGCCACCAGAACAAACAAATCAGCAGACAGACACTACATCCTCTGTTATCACTCTGAGGCCATGATTCTGTTCAAGGGCTGGCCTCAGAAGAGATACGTTATGGGGTATCAATATAGGTGTGATCTGGTTGCCTAAAAATAAGTGACAAGTGAAATCTGAGATGCCTTATCGTGTCCTGCCTGACCATAGCTGCTGCTCTAGAGGAGCATCATGAAGTCGTGGGTCTCCCACAGGTCCTGTGTAGCATCTGCCTCCCCCAGGAGAATGTCTCAGAGAATCTCAAAACAGCAATAGATGCCTGTATTTAGGCAAATGACTGAATGTCAGTTTGCTGCAAGCCAACAGAATTACTGAGCAAACAAATCACTACCTTCTAAGAACAGAAGTGGCAGAATCTGATCCAGACATTTTTTGCTACTTGCACCCCTTGGGATAAATATGTGCCAAGTACATTTAAAATGCTGTCTACCGACTTTCTTCCCTTCTCTTGAATTAAAGTGACTATTTATCTGAAAGGAGAAACAGGACAGATATGATCTAATTTACATTTAAAATATACCAAGATTTGTGGTTAAAGATGTAAAACAATACGCATTAAGGGAAATGTCAAAGCCATTCATAAAGTAAAATCTGTTTATAGGTTGCAATATAAGCAGAGATTGTATCAAGTTGTTATTTTTTCTACATTATGTTTATTGCAAATTTTATAAATTCTCATTTCATATTAATATTCAGTATTTGTATTGTATATGGACACTATGTAAACATGAATGTTCACATTGTCATGTTGTTATGACAATTTGGTTCATTTTTTATAACTTCCATAAATTATCTATGGAACTGCAAACTAGCTTTATCACTGGCATCATCATTTTCAGAAGCATATTAAATATTTTGTGAAAAGTGTATCAACATAAAAGAACAAAGGGAATGGCTCATCATATTTGATTATTTTATGATATATTTATATAAATACTTAGTATGGTACGTTTGATGACTGCAATCAGGCACCTGGGACAAGCTCACAAGAAAAAGCTTTAGAAGAGTGTATGTTAGTTAATGAATATAAATCACTAAGAATTTGCAAGTGAAAAATAAAGTTATTATATCTGTGTAATTTTTAAGTTCTGTGTAAGCATACTGGGACTGACACCAGCATGCTTTGAACTTCTGCAGTGACCTGGTAGACCTTTTGCTCCTGCAGATTCATTTCAGTGGTCTGATGTCTCTAGATAGTTTTATCTCATGAGTCAAGGGTTGAGCAAATTCATTCATGTTCATGCTTGTAAACCCCTGGGACCAAGTGCATGTAAAGAAGAGTCTATGACGTTGCATTAGATTTTAGCAGCAGGAGAAACATCACCTTTCTGGAATTTCCTCTTCAAAGATAAATATGAAGCATTTGCTTTTGTCTTACATGAAAATCTTAAAAATGCTACAGAAAAGTAGGCATGACACCAGACTTTCTCTATAATTGAACAGCAGCCTCTCCATATAGCAGAAGTTTCAAAGTAACCAAGCGTGACTGTTGCTTGCCAGCAAGTAGGAGAGCGTGGAGCCATATAAATAATTTGTCCAACTAGTTGAATGAGATTTTATTGTTATAAGAAACCATTTAGTATGGGTACTTACCCACTCAGAATCATGTTTCATTTCAGAATCTCTGTTTTGTTAATTAAATTAATTAATTAGTTTTATTATGGAATGCTATAGATAGGTTCTATTGGCTTAGAAAATGAAAACACTTCCAGCCTAATTGGCCAGAACCAGTTCATACTGACTAATTATTAGTTGATGATACAACAATCCTCTTCTTTTTAAATATCTTTTATACCATTTTGAAAAGTTCCAAAGCAGTTAGACACATAAACATTCCTTGGCACATAACAGACAAGTAAGTAAAGTCTAACATAGTTTTCAACCTTTTTTTCAATAGTAGTACAACAGAATTCCTG
>NW_010208079.1:46708-84796 GCF_000695765.1 Mesitornis unicolor
TATGCAGAGAAAGAGATGCCAATAAATCTCTTTTGTTTCTGCAGGATAAATGAACGAAACCGTGTGGGGTTTTGGCAAGTTGACTTGTTTGTCTACATATCAGTAATTTCTGTTTTATAGGAAGCTCAGACGTCACTGCAAATTATTAGGCAACAAATTTATCTGAAAACAGTAGGAAATTACACAGAACGCTACTGAAGGAAAGGTGAGGCCATGCCTTAATTTATGTTATTGACATATGTTAGTTCCAACTGGGCCTCAAACAAAACCTTTTAGGATAAACAAATCAGCATTTGCTTTGCTGGAAAACTTCTGAATAGCTCTACCAACAACCTGCTCTTTCCAGTGGCTTGTCACTAGTCCAAGAGATTTGACAATGTGTGGGGTGTTAATACTGGAGATAATTTAAAACCTCTGAAGGATTATGTAGATTTACATGTGTACTCTTTCTAATTCCACTCTGTTGACAGCTTCAGATTTTCCAGCACTAAAACAGAGCATTTTCAAGATGATGCTGCAGGTCTGGGACATCCAGGAATTACAGAATACAGTTCAACAAAAGTACCATTCATCAGAAAGTATTACAACCTCCTTGTGATCTGTGGAAGCCACCAAGTGTATGCACAGTCATTTCATGTGACTGAAATGCCCAGTGAAAGTATAGCCAGTAATTAGACATCGCTGTTGCCCAGGCTTTAGAAAAAGCTTTGTCACAGTGACAAGGAAAACACTGCCCAGCACACCCTGTTGGACAAAATTCATGGTAGTAATTAGGGACAAACAGTGCTTTTTAAAAACTTGTCTTCAGGGATGTCACCCCACGTTCAGACAGATCCTGAAAACAAAGAAAGCACAGTCTTATGGGCCTTAAGTGATAGTATGGAAAAAAAACCAACCATCACACAGTAGAAATATTAGTATGCTAAATGACAATAGAGCACCTCTGTAGCCATGCATGGAAACTGACCATCTCCTTTTAAACAAGCTATGGACAAGGGAGGTACCTGTGGGAATCCTTACTGGTCTACTAAACAAACTGCAATTATCTGTGACTTAAAAGTTTTATTTGATGTGAATAATTCTATATATACACAGGTGGTGTGCTTGAGGGAAGGGGTGACGTTAGAGGCACCTTGACAGGCTTGAGAAGTGGGCTAATGTAAATTTCAAGAAATTCAACAAGGCCAAATGCAAGGTCCTGCACCTGGGTTGGAGCAATCACCAGTATCAGTACAGACTGGGAGATAAGTGGGTTGAGAGCAGACTTGCAGAGGACTTGGGGATACTGGTAGATGAAAATTGGATATAAGCCAGCAATGTGTGCCTGCATCCCAGAAAGCCAACCATATCCTGGACTACATCCAAAGAAGCATGACGAGCAGGTCAAGGAAGGTGATTCTACCCCTCTACTCTGTTCTTGTGAGACCCCTATGAAGTATTGTGCCCAGCTCTGGCATTCCCAGCACAAGACAGCAGCATGGTCCTGTTGTATGGGTCCTGAGGAGAGCCACCAAAATGGTCAGAGGGCTGGAACACTTCTATGAAAAAGGCTGAAAGTATTGGGGTTGTACAGACTGGAGAAGAGAAGGCTTTGGGGAGACCTTATTGTGTTTCTATGATTTTATGATTTTTCTTTTTTCCTGTGAACACATTAGCAAAGGGAAAAAAGAGGGAAAAGGGACAAAGATCATTACTGCAAAAATTACAAAATAAAATCCCATTGATAAGGTGGAAACTGTCCTTGGCCTGGGAACCTGGTTCATGGTATTTCCTGAAAATTGGACAATCTGGGTTCCTGGCCTGCAGCATTGCAACCAATATGGTTCCACGACTCCATTTATCTGGCAGAACTCTTGTCTATCCAGCAATAGTGTCAGAGACCCAACATCTGAAGCACTGAGGCAGACTTACAAGTCAGGTTTCCTGCTGTATAAGAAAAAGCATGAAAGCTCTGTCAGTCTGGACTGCAACTATGGCTTGTTTCCCAGCACCTCACCCAAGGTTTCCAGAGCCCCTGTTTCCTGTTTTGAAGTTATGTTTCAACACAAAGAAGTCTCAGTTGTAGTGATCTGTACCTGTAGGACAGAACACATGACAAGAGTGCTGAATCTTGGGAGACCTACCTCCTAGAAAAATCAATACTCCTGTAAAATACTCACTGCTGATAGACAAGAATGTCAATCTCCTTGAAGATTTCTAGGATCCCAAACTCTTTGTTTGCAAACCACAAAGTTCTTATGTTTCTACATTAATTTTCCTTCAAATTGCTTAGGTTTTAAAGGGTTTGGTCTAAAAATAAACATATAAATCATGCAGAAGCCAAATATATAAACCATACAAAGCAGGGAAGCCCTGATTTTTTGACCAGCTCTAATTAACACATTTCCACTGTTGTCTTGTTGGTTTTTTTTTTCCCTGTGAGGAATTCAATTCATTATTTTGTTAAAATTAGTCTCCTAGCTCAATGCTCATCTATATTTGCCTGTGCTTTATTGTGTTACTACTTCTCCTACACACCCCAAATAAGTAATTTCATTATGGGCTCTATTAATATAGGTAGATTCAGTTTTGCTTTGTGTTGGAGAGGGAGTACAGGGAATGTATTGGTTTTTATTAATGAACAATGTCAGAATTTCTTTGAAAACTTTTATAAGCAATATCAGAAACTCATTCACAGATGTATATGAGTCAGTATGGTTTTCCTGTGCAAGAAAGCTTCACTCTGAGTAGGGTATTTCACAAAATAACTTTGCCGCTAGCAAACATCACACTGCTGTGCTTTACCTACAATTCACATCTGCTTGCCAGATTGTTCAGTAGTAGTTTCTCTCTGTGCTCAGCTATCCAGACTTCTAAAAGACTTAGAGAACTCAGACAACCAAGAGGTTACATTCACTGTTGCTAATGCCCAGAGTGCTATTACTTTTAAACTATTTTCAGATATCAGGTTAAATCAATGAAAGAACCCTATGTGATACCCTTTCCTCAAAGGCTTCTGAGAAAAGGAGATACTTATCCTAATTATGAAGTCCTAGAAATTTCTGGGAAGAAGCATCCTCATTTGGTCAGACAGAGCATTCTTCCCTGTCCAATAGGAAGCAGAAAGAGTAGACAAAATAATAAGTGCAACTATGCAGACTATGCCATATTCCCCCATCTATCCATGGGATTAAGTTAGAAACATAGCCCTTAGCTCTTGTTACAGACAGAAAATGGAGAAAAAGAAAGCAAAAAGACATCTTCTGAAGGTGACTCAGCTCTTAGGCTGCAAGATTGTTCTTTACAGTATTCTAGCCTCTCCACTCCTTTTGGGAAAAAAACCAAACCAAACAACAAAAAAACTCCAAAAAACTTAGAGCTACATTGGTCTTAATTTAGACATTTTTGTGATAAACCTGCGACTAGGCTGGACAAATCTAGTACTGAGTGCTCCTGAAGGTACAAGGTAAGTTGAATAAATAACAAAACACTTATTTTCCATCAGGCGCTTGACATTTAGAAAGTGACTGCATGACATATCATGTCATGTATTATGAACTTTTTAAGCAAAGGCCCAAGCTGAGCACATATCCAGGAATTAAATTAAAGGAGGTTTGGATTTACTCACATTAATACATTAATTACACATAGAAACCAGGTGCCTAAGTCTTACTTATTTTTTTTTAATGCACCATCATAAGGAATGTGTTTTTACTCAAAGTAAAAAATAGGGTACTGTCATTCTGTTATACTGTATCAGGATTAGCTACTTCTGCAGCAACTTCTTTCACCATCTAAGGAAGATCTCAAACTTGCTGTTCCTCAGGGGAGCACCAAGGTGTCCCCTACCCCAGTGCTGTGGGAGTTGAAACCAACAAATGGCTAGTCACAAGTGACATACAAAATTATTCCTCACTTCAACAGTCCACACGTGTTCCCATTGCAAAGTAATAATAATTTTAATTATATAACTCCACCGTATTCTGCTCCTTACTCCATTTCACCTCAATGCTCTGAATTTGCCTGGAATTTTTATATTTTAAAGAATACAGGATCTATTGTCTTTTGCAAAATACGTTTGGAGTTTTATTAATGACTTTTGCTAGAAATACTCCTTTTAAAGGAGTCAGGCAAGTTCTTCCTTTTATAACAAAGCCTCATGGCAATTTCAGACCTGTAGTTTGAATCCTGAGTAAAAGCAACAAGAGATTGAAGGAGAAGCTGTGAGACCTGCACCCCTCTGATACGAAAATTTGAAGATAGTGTGACTTAGAGGAAGATCACTGTGTAAGGATTCCCCCCAGCCAACTCTCCCTGTCTCAAGGAAGTAAAAATTTGTTACCGGGACATATCATTCATCATTTAAAGAACCAGCACTGATATCCAGGAAGATCAGTGAGATTAAAGGTGGGACATTTATGTCCTTTCACTTCTTTTCTACTCTCTTTTCCAGGTGTAGACTTGCCACCTTTGACCGAACAGCTTGCAAAAGCACGGAAACATCAAGTCAGGCTTTGTCTAGTTCTGTATTTTGTAATTTTTTTTCTTAACTTACAATATGAGAGTTTTGACTTCTTTAATTCTAATTTATTGAAATTCTGCTGATGCCCTGCAGATCATCTAAGTGAGGGATAATGATTTTTCACTATTACTACAATTCTGAATAATTCCGAATTTTAGTTGAATTGTTTAGCTGCAAACAGTCCTTCATATCTGGGAGGTTCTTTAAAAACGAAATTATTGTATCTCTCAACTATGTGATCTGATTGCACATTATCCCTTCACATGAACTGACAATATCACACACACCTCATGTAACAGAAGCTCACAAATTATTATTTCTGTCCTTCAGATTTCTGTGCCTCCAATGGAAGCATCAGCATTAGACCACAATGTAAAGCCATATTGGGTGTAAGTGGCCAAGTACTGGCCATGCTGGGATACAGGGGTGGCCTCTTTGAGAAGAGACAAAGGACTGCCCCATGCTGTACATGGTGGTGTCAGGCAGCTCCAGCAGACCTACAACAGGACACAGCTAAGCGCAGCAGCCAAGCTGGTGTCACCTGAGGGAAAACATATTTAAGAAATTACAAAAGTGATGGACAGGAGGAGAGAAAAAAAACCCCAAAACCCCAAGAGGGAGGAACAGCAGAGAGAACACCAAGGTCAGAGCAGGAGGAAATTCTCCACAGTGCAGCTGACAGATATTTCATGAAGGATGGGAGCTTCATGAAGAATCCATACTGGAGCAGAGGAGAAGTGTGAAGGGGAATGACAGTGGAGAAAAACTGTTATGTACTGACTGTAGCCCTCATTCTCCATTCCCTCTACACCACATGACATGGGTAAAGGAAAGGGAATAGACGAGTGAGGTTGAGCCTGGGAAACAGAGAAGGAAAATTATTGCTTTAACGTTTGTAATTTTTGTTTGTTTCTCACTACCTAAATCCATTTTAATTGGCAATAAATTAATTTATCCCAAGACGAGTCTGTTTATCTGGCTTGGTAGTGGGTAAGCAATCTTCCTGTCTTTACCTCAGTCCACAAGCACCCTTATTCCTGATTTACTTTTTCTCTCGCCTCACTCTACTGATATGGGGGAAACGGTTGAGCGTCTGGGTGGAAGTTTGGCTGTTACCAACGGTTAACCCACTACTGAAGCCGAAAGGTTTTTCAAATACAAGACGGCTTTACCAAGGCCTGTAAAATCAGCTGCAATATGGGGTGCAGAGGGTGAGTTGTTAAATGTTCTTTGTTCTTTGTATAATGATGGAGAAAACAACTGTCCTGACTAAGTAAAGTCACAGCTGGTAAATTTGATTCCATCTTCTTTTTTATTCCTGTAACATGCCAAATTGGCATCTTTGATTACTTCAGTTCCTATGTTGATAGCATCTCTGACTCTTTAACTTCGCGTGGCTTCTTGTTTCCTTTCCAGTTCTGGATGAACTTTCCCCTGTTATTTAAGGAACTTACTATTTGATATATTCTTTACCAAATGATGTTCCTACTTCATACACTACATCGCAGAGTTTTCTTCCCTCTTCAATGTCAACATCAACTATTTGTCCCATTATTTGTCGTTCTGGTCTTTGTAAAGCTCTGAGAGGCATGCAGTATCTAATCTGGTCTTGTACAACTTCTAATATTGTGAGTTGCTCCTGATAAGACATTTTGCAAACTGCTATAATAAACATGTTGCATAACACTATGCATTGAAAGTACCCTTTGTAAATGTAATTCTGCTGTCAGTCTTCAGGATAGGAAAGGCAAAAACAAATAGAAGAAAGGTATCAGCTGAGTTGAATTTGTATTATCAAGTTTTTAGATCAAATATACAAAAACAGGAGGGATCTCTACTGATATGATCTTGTATTGACAAAAATGCAACCAAATAATTCATAAGACTGAATAATCTGGGGAGGTTGTGTTGTTTGTTTGTTTGTTTGTTTTTACCCAGGTAAGCCCACATAAAATTTACCTCAGTGGCTGCCTGTCATCCTCTCGCCAAAGCATCTTTGGACAACTGACATTATTATATAAGATCATAAAATGAACTATTCTTTTTCCTTAAATCCAGAAGAAGAATCATGAATTTGGAAAGCGAAGTGATATATATTTGCAAAATCATAAAAACATGAATGGGACTAAATAATCTGAACTCACTCTGAAACAACAAATTCATTTTTAAAAGATGAATCTAATTAAAAATCAGCATCATCTATCTGAGACAGGAAAGCAGTGTTATCTATAAGTCAAAAACTTTATGTCATTATATGAATTGTATTATGGAACCTCTGATTAAGCTATGGGTATGTCTCAGAATTTAAATTTAAAAAAAAAAAAGCTGAACTTGCTATTGAAAGAGGTGATCTAATACATGACAGCATCATTTTTGTTGATATTCATCTACACGAACTTCTCTGGAAAATCTTTCCATGCTTCTTACTTGGAATATGAAGCATAGAAGCTGACTGAAATGCTATAGCACAGAAGAATAGAGGAATAACACACTTTAAGATAAACCTTCTGAACACCAAAGGTCTTGTTTGTTTGGTGTGATTTGGTTTTTTTGTTATTTTTGGTTGTTGTTGTGGTGTTGTTGTTGTGGTGTTGTTGTTGTGGGGTTTTTGTTTTTTGTTTATGTATTTTTTTCCACCCTATGTCCTTCTAGGGTGACTGTGTGTTTATTCCACAATCATTTGCATGTTATGACTTGCTCCACAGAAGAGTTATCATCCATGGTACGTTAAGATATCTTTTGGTTTGTGGTTTCCCACATTGGCATGTGTTTGCATTATATTCATATAAATCTTTTGTACCACCAACAGTTTTTGAACATAACTCAAACATCTCCAGACTGCTCTGTCTAATCTTGAACTCTCAAGTAGGTATTTGAAAAAGTCAGTGCTCATTTTCCCTTTTATTTTTACCAAAGAAACTGAATGGGATGCAGAACCCTTGATGATTTATTAAATGGTTCCATTGTAGTGGGAAATCTCACAGCAGCTGGCCAACAGCTGCAGCATGCCCCAGCAGTCAGTACTTCAGCCTTCATTCTGTCGGATGGATTCCACTTTATTCACACCACTGCTTGTGGTTTTCAATGGGGTGATCCCAGAAAGCCCAGGCAGTTTGTTCCATTCAGACAGTGTAAGACATTAAGTAATCAAATGTGAATTTCTCCTAATACTGCCTAACTTGTCTGCATGAACAACCCCTTCTTGGTTTTATATTAAGCCCCTGGAGAAGGTGAGTGTAGTCATTCTTGATTTAGCCTCCATTTAGAACGTATGAGCTTCTTCAGTATACTATTCTGGGCGTGGACCTTATATTTTTTTCTTTTCTACATGTGCCCAAAATAAACAGGATTGTAACAGTGGACAAATTACAGCCTGTTCCAAACTACACTAAGTTTGCTGGACTTACGATTTCAGGAAAACAAAAAAAGAGACTCACTTGCTGTTTAGTCAGATTGGCGTGTAATTGGGTTTTGGTAGTGTAATCTGAGAACCTAAGAAGTATGGATATGAATGTGGCTTGGACTCAAGTGAAGCCCTGAATCTGGGCAGAGATACAAACATTGCTTACAGGAATAAAGCTTCTGCTATGAGAATGGATTTTTGGGTGTTCATGTAGATGTTGAATAATACAGACTCAAGCACACTCCTTCTCCTTGCAGAGTTCAACATAGAAATAATTGTTGATTATGGGGAATTTTGTTCTTTTTAGATAGAAATTCTATCAGTCATACTATGCATTGATTTTCTCTCATGTACTGTATTTTATCTAAAAGCATCTGGTGGTATATGGTGTCAGACACAGCTGATTGGCCTTTGAACACCGCATCTGTGCCCATATCACTTTCAAACCCAACTTCAGCAAGTTGAATGATGTTCAGTCCTCAGCCAGGACATACTTTCTCAAGTGTAACTCAGCTTGCTTGGAAAGAAGGTGGTGTTCAGCCACTGGTGACAGACAGTTTATAAATTACTTCAGTGCTTTATCTATAAAATGATATATTAAAGACATTGGCTTGATGGGGTTTGGCTCTGGAGCATCCTTCCCTCTTTTTAGAAGTGCTGTAACACAAGCTTGTAACAATTTCCTAGGGGTTGTCTCCATAGCTAAGCATAAGTTATACAATTGGATCAGCCAGGCATTTGTCACTGGTCCCAAATGTTATCTCTGAAATAAGTCTGTACTTCGCTTGCAGTATAATGTGAAAAGATTACCTGTTATGGGACAGCCACTGGATCCAAACCTTTTCATCTTGCCAGCCAAGAAGTCTTCCCTTTTCAAAATTTACAGCCTTCATAAGAGCAGGTGCTTTTCAGGTGTCTTCAATGCATAGCCATTTGCTGGTCAAGAAACATCGTTCATACCTGGTTATTCACACATTGAAAAAGGCTGCTGAAGAGAAGCTGTGACTACTTAAAGAATGACTATGATCTAACTTTCCAAATGCTAATTCACTAAGTCTTACCAGACCTTTTAGAAACTGCTGGAACTGAATCTGGATTAAATTACTCTATTTTAAGTGATCACCAGAGTCTAGTCTGACATTCCGCATAAGACAGGCCTAGGAATTTAGCTGAGTTCTCCAGACCACAAATCCCTTCTTAGATCCATCAAACCTTTATATCTTCGTCATGCAACTGCAAAATCACAAAGAGTTTGTGGGGTATTTCCAGGTTGTGAATTTGTGGTTTTAAATTCGGAACTTTATTTATTTAAGTAATTATATATTTGTTTTAAGAGTATGAGTCTTCTGGAAAACTTTCTTGTAATGTGCCAAGATTGCTTGCTATAGAGGAAGAGAATGAAACCAACTATTTCCTCTAAGAACTCCATTTCAATAAAATAAACCTGTGTTTGAGCTTTGAGGAATTGTTGTCAATCAGTTTTATCACACATTTCCTTTTCACTTTGGAAAGCATCTTCAATAGGACTATAGGTGAAATGGACTTTTGGATTCACCCAGAATGGCCTGCCACTTTCCTGCATGACACGTGGGAAATGCAACAAAAGAAATATGTATACGAATATACTTAGTGCTTTTTCAAATCTTTCCCCCCCCATAAACAGGATTAGAAAAAATCCTGGAAGTCCAGAAATTCTAAAAAAGATAATGCCAGGTGTTTTGAGGGAAAGCTATGGGAACAGATGGTCTTACTGGAGGAGGTAAAATAAAAATTTCTACATGTTATATTTGAAACTTGGTGAAGAAGAGCAGCTGAATCTGGAGGATGGTGCCAGCATCTACCCTCTGATTTGAATGAAGAACTTGAAAGAAGTGCAGAACCAAAGCAATAAGGTTTGTATTCCTTCATATTTTCAATAAGAGTAAAGGCTGACACCAAATAAATAACATAGCCTTCTCATGAAGGCTGTGCTCTGACCATACGTGGCCCTGTTCCCAACAATTGTATATGTCTATAAGCTTCCACAGAACCAGCATATGTAATCTCCACTGCTGGCACCAATTATGCTTGGCATTGTGTCCAAACACCCACTTTGCACCGGATCTGTCAGTATCAAAGCCATGAGGCTGGAACTTTTCCTGTGCTCTGGAATACATTGATTCAAATAACTCGTCAAAGCTGTAATTACGAATAACTGTTATATCTGCATGCTTCTTTGGGACTGGATATCACTAGAGAGTAAAAAGTTATAATAAATGCAATTCAACCATGGCAAAATGTACCATACAACACTATACTTTACTATAGGGTCTGTTGTGCAAATTACACCCTGTACTTCAGGAACTTAAGACAGCAGTCTGCTGTCGTCTTGCATATGTTGGTAACATACACCTCCTCCTCAAGCCTATATTCTCTTAATGATTTATACATATAAAATAAATATGCAAACCACATATAGGGTTTTAATCAAGCATGCATATATGCTATATCCTTATTTGAAAACAGAATTCATTCAGACTGCATGAAGGCAAGTAGATCTAGATCATCTATGAGGGAGATAACACTTGGGATCTACAGAAGGCTACAAAAGGAACAATGAGCTGATGAGACTCATTGATGATCCACCCAGCTAACCAAAAAGATATTAATCTGTGGTCCACATGGAGTGCTTTGCCCTTTACCCAGATACCTGTAAGCAGTCCTGATGAAAACCATGGGAGAGTTATTCACAGGCAGCTTTGCATGGTTTTACTAGGGTTTACTCTTAGGGCTTGGCTGTGCCTTTCACCCCAACTGGTACAGAACACAGCTACACAGCTGGACAGCCCTGTTGTTCACAGCAGGGCAAAATAGGTCCCATGTAAAGACAAGCACACATATTGACTACTAGTCTTCATCATGTAGCTCTCACCCCTAAATTATAATGATCATGGAGCAGACATGAATATACATCAAGACGTTTGTTCCTCTGTCTTTAAATATCTTCCTGAAATGCTCTTAGTAGTTTCAACATTTAACCATAATAGTTACACAAGTTATTTTGTAAATTGTTCTGCAGAAGAATGAAAGCTGTATAAGTAAGAATTAAAAAGTACAATGAGATATGTATTTCTGAAAATAATTTTAGGGCGTTTAGTCCAGCTGTAAATCTCTTTCATTGGTTCCTACACACAAGTAGACACTTATGTGAAACATTTGAACAAGAGACATTCTTTTTGAAACTTGTAACATCATTTACTTACAACTCTGTTCTTTCATATTAGCTTATGTTTACAGAAAATGAAAATAAAATAATCTTTATTACAGCTGTATATCTGTAATTAGCAAAAGGGACTTGCATTGGGAAAATGGACGCACCGATGCAAGCTTTTTCAAATTGCACGTCTGTGGCAACCGAATGTTATGGTTTGATTGACATGAGATTAACAATCAAAATACCAGCTTAACCTTAATGTCTTGTATTACTCATCTTTATCTTTTGTTCAAAGCTTTCTATCACCCTCCTCTTTTTAAAACTGCTTGCTTCCAAGAAGTTTTCCCAGTTTATTTCCTTAAATGTTGCCTCCCCCTGCTGGCTGTGCAAAACAGAATTTGTAAATAAAAACTCACTGTCCCAGAGGTAACTGGTGTGAAAGAATGATCAGCAATAAGAAAGGATAGTCCTAGCCCTGACCCTGGAGTAGCATGGACATATCTCCGTATGTACACTGGAGGCTCCTGAGCCTCCTCAAAGATGCATCATTGCTTATTCAGACACAAGAAGATCCACTTTCCTCTCAAACATGATATAATTACCAAGTTTTTCATTGTGATTTTTTTGGAGGGATGGGTTGGTGGTTGATTTGGGGGATTTTTTTTGGTGAAACAGGTAGTGTAACAAGGTCTCTGTAACTAGGAGGTTCCACCTATCTTTTAATAATTAGGTAAAGTTAGAAAAAAACGCAGATGGGCAAAGCATTATTTTTGATTCCACATCCAATACTTCTTTAGTGAATGACTGTGTATAGTGATAAAATGAATATACTGTAGGTTGGTGCATTTTCTAAGCTACTAAAAATTTACTGAACAGCCAGCAGTTTATTTCTGTAAAGTCTTAATTAGCTTTAATTGCCATAGGTCTATTTATACCTATTTTCACCCATTTATTCAGTCTTTCTTTACATTTACAGAACCAGTATAAGAACATCTAGACTGTGATGCTGAAAATGTTTTGCTAATTCAAACATATATGAACCACAGGATGTATAATTTTCAGAGCTATGTCTACATGGGCGGCAATTTACATTAAATTGCTGTTTTGGTTAAATAGTACCTTAGCTACCAAGCAACTCTTTGAATAGTTGTTTCTTTAATTATTATTTAATTTTGTGGTTATGACTGGTTTTCAGTTAAAGAGGGTACTACTGACAAATTCAATTAACGGAAAATAGAGGACTTAATGGTCCATGCTAATGATTCATTTAATACATAATATTTTATCATTTTCTGTGCAAATTTATAATGAGTGCTTAGCTTGTGTTAATAAATGCTTACATTTAGTCTACATAACTCTAGTGATTAAAATATTTTGCTAATGATATCTGCTTATAAATGCTTTTAAAAGAATTAGGTCCTTACTTTAAAGTAGTTTTATCAGCACAACTTTCTATGAAAATGCATATTTTGTCATTAAGAAGGAAACACAGGTATAGGAATGTAATAACATATCCACAAGCAATGCTTTTTGATATTTAAACAACTCATGATATGCATCTGCTACACTCAGGAAAACAAACTTTGAAGAATTATGGCAATCAGTTCAACATGCTATCTGATTTTATAATATCACATGAAGAAGAATGAGTTTGATAAATCACCTTTGCAGGTATATGAATTAAGGAAAAATACTTCTTTTTTCCACAGAAGAGGCAGAAATTTTAGTTTCTAGTGTTTCTAAATACTGTGTGTAGGAGTTAAAGGGTGGGTAAGTAGCTATTACAGTCTTGGTTTTGCATTTTGCATCTTCACTGATGAAGATATATTGCCTTCCAAAGTGAATAAAGTAATAATTTACAAACTTTCAAGGGTATTATATACTGTTTTAAGATTCCATGATGTTTTGGGACAAATCTGATTTCATTGCTTTTTCTTACCCAAAGAAATCAGTGCACAATCATTTTCTTCAAGTAAAGAATGCTATTAATTTCAATGGTAAAACAGACATATTGCAGTTGCTTCTGCAAACCTCTTGATTAGTGCTATCGGGATTTAAGATATGTTTTTTCAGGTTTAAGGGCACAGGATAGCAAAAAGAAGGGAGAGGCTGAAGATTTTTAAGAGCAGAACAACAATACAGTGCACAAGACTGTGTAAAAATCAAGAACAGTCACGTTCTTAAATCACTTACATAATCTGCTGATATCTTAGTATCTTTATTTAAATTCTAGCTAGTGGCACTGGTTAAGCATAGGGATGAATGGGTTACAATTTAACTTCATGACTCCTAGAAGTACTGAAATTCAGTATGCCATTTGGAAGTTACTGTCAATTCTTCTACAAAAGGTGAAAAAAAAAGCGCTAGATTTCTTCTTTGAAGCAAAAGAGTTCTTAGATCCTTGCATACAGAAACTCTTTACACTGTCTTTACTGCCAAAATCTTTGTGGTTTATGTTTCTGGAACTTACACTGCAAAATCTGTTGATACCAAAATCTAATGTTATTTAAGCTTCTCAGGAGTAAATAATCAGATTTTAAGAATGAACACAAATCAGGATCATCAGGATCATGCATCAGTGATCTCTGCCAAGTAATGCATGAGAATCAGAAATTTGTTTTTCTTTGACAAAGAGTGACTGTAACATATTTTTCAGATTCCATCAAGAACCAGTGAAGTTGTGTTCTTGAAAATTTTAGGTCTTCCTCTACGTACTTCAGAGCTCCGTATACAGTCATATTAGCACTCATTTATCCTACAAGAATATCAGCAAAAGCATTTTTTCTGACAATGTGTTTTCTTGTTTAACTCAGAGGTATAAAAAAAAATTAAAAAGAAAATATATTGTTCTTTGCCATGATCATTTAGTTCCTGTCTATTTCCAGAAAACCAAGATTCGGTTTCCACATACAAGTGAATAGCCACCAAAGCAAAAGGCAGAAATGGCAGCAAAATCTATATCATACATGTGTGTGTTCTCCAAATGGGAGGCCCACAAAGGTAAATGTTCATCAACAGGCATACCAGAAATCCAAATAAAGTGATTCTGTATGTTGCATTTTCACATCCTTTCATCAAATTTTACTTCCAGTTCCATCAATTTATTTCAACATAGAGTTTATGGCTTCTTGCCAAAAGCTTGGTAAGGCTGACTGAGCTGGTGGTGTCCCTGAAACATCACCACAAGGTCCATGGTGCCAGTAACCCTAATTTCAGGCAACTGGCCAAAGGTGGCCTGCTGTCGGGGTTTTGCCAACCATAGCTAATAGCTGCTGACCTGCTTGTCTGTCTGGAAGCTGACCATGAGGCAGCTGGTGCCCAGTGCCAAATTCACTGAATGGCAGCAGAAAGGCTGAAGGAGGGTGCACTTTACTGCATGCTCTGACTGTCTCTAGAGTTTAACCTATAAGCTGGACAATAATAGGAAGTGAAGTTAAGACTGTCATTACCCTCATGCACTTCTCAAGGAAGTATTTTAATATACAGCTTGGTATTTAACTGGTTTCCCACTTAAAGTTATTCATGTACTGAAGGAATACTAAGTGTTTTTGCAAGTAAGAAAAAAAATCACCTGTCAAGAAATTCCAGATGTTTACTTTTTAAAGTTTCTATGCCATGGTGTGCATACAGCTACTAATCAGCAAGTGAGCCACAGAGGTGACAGTTTTTTTAAAGGATTCTTAGAAACTACGCAGATTTTGCACTTAAGTGCTAAACACTTGGTAGAGGGGTTATGTTGCATTCATAACTTGTTATCTGGGCAGATCTCTGTTGCAACTGATTACCAAATAGCATAGGTTACTGGGGGTGCTTATATGTAGCCTTGCATCTGCTTCTGCTCAAGGTGGAGTGCTATGGCAGTGAGACAGGCAGCCTTTAGCAGCAACTCCATAGAGGGGTTCATGCAAGTGTGTACACCACTGCTACAGTTACCATTCTGTGATGATTACCATAAAAAAATAATAGGCATTTTTCATTCTAATACTGACCAGCACAATCATATCTATATCCTTAGGAACATTCTTCATCTGTTTGTGGCTATAAACTTTGATGCTGCATTTATATAAGAACACAGTTGTTTATTTTGTGGCACAGTCCTCAGAAATACTCCTCAGGGGTCAGCAGTGTTTATTGCCACAGCGTTATGGATTTTCATCCCTAAATATTTCTTGATATATTTCACCTGAATGGTTTTTTGTCATTGGTATAAGTCTGTACACTGAATATTCACATTGAAAAGACTGTGAGAGAAGACTCTTAGAGAATTATAAGATACTTAATAAAAGGTATATAAAAATGCATAGATAACCTTGTATAACAGCAATGCCCTTAAGAAAGATCATTTGGGAATTGGAAAGATTAAGGAGAAATACCTATAAAAGCTCACTTTTGCTAAAAATTTTGTCTACTACTAGATGTCTTGCTATGAAATAACAGAAAACATATTGCTAAAGAAAACACAGCATGCTAAAGTTTGCTGCCTTTACTGAAGATCTCTAGACCTGGATTTGATGTTTGTTTTTCCCTAGGAAAATTTTCTAGCACGAGAAAAGCATGGATTCAAAATCTACTATATGGACTCAATTGCAAGTAACGGGAAAAGACTACAGTACCCACTTGATGCCAGTCCCTAAACTGTTGGGTTATGACAGCTTTCGCAGACTTCACTGCTACACAACCAGGGTGTTAGCAGGTTGTTTACATCATCGCAGGCCTAGGGAGAGAGCTTCAGTCTTATAAAACCTTTCCTTTAACACTTCAACAGAGTGCCCAGAGCAGAAAAAAAAAGAAAAAAAGGGCTTTTTAGCACATCTGGAATTGGAAGGATCTTCTGCAGTTTCCTGATTTTCTTTCCTTAGTTTGCAGAGGGAGTCCAAGTACAGTACATTTTTCACTTTCATGTCTGCAGTTAAATACAATGAATTCAGACCAAACATGTTCTGATTATGTTAATGAATAGTTTTGGGTTTAGTTATTGAAAGTGTTACTGTCTTCTGATTTTTCTGTCCAACTCCTTCTATATCAGCCTGATAACAAGATTATTGCTTGATTTGTGCAAGGTCAATATTTAAACTGTAAAACACCAGCAACTTCAGACTTATTTTCTCCAAGACTGATAATATGTTTTACAGGAAGGGAGGGGAGCATATTGTCTGTCTTCATTTTATCTTTCAGGGTAGCTATAAGGTCTTTAAGATGCTACTCAATTTAGTAAAATCAACCTTTTTTGGTTTTTTTTGGTCCATTCAGCAGCCTAAACAAAGTTGATCAAGCCTGTCTGAAGACAAGGGGGTCATTTTTATTCCAGAAAATTTTACTAATAATTTAATTTTTTTAACCATACAATAAAAGACAATTTCAATTATTTTAAAGTAGAAAACAGATGTTAGTGAATTTGTGCAGGCTAATTAACTTTCTACAAATACCTCACTGTGAGTTCAGAAAGCTTCAATTGCAAAAATTAAACGTATCAAAAGAACACAGTCTAATATGCCCAAAACAAAGTAGAATCATCTGAAATGTGAGCAACATATTAATGGTTATTCAGAAATGACTGAATTCCATTATTTTTTTATGTGAGCTGCATTAAAAAAGGAAAAAGAAAATAGGGTATTTCTTTTTTTAAAAGATACAACAGTACAAAAATCCACCCAAAAAACCCATGGGCTAAATATTAGGCTGCAAATAAGGTAGGAATTCCTGTGTTTGTCCCTGAGCAAACACACAGTGTCACTTAGCAGTGTCACAATTTAGCAGCCTAAGGACTCAGTGCAGTTGTCTAAGCACAAGTTCAGGGGCTGAACTGAAGGTTCAGACCTTTCCTTGCAGCTAGCAGAATTTTTCTAGTAGGGCCATGGTTTCACAGATAGATCTCCTGCCCTCAGTTCTTCCATACATGAATCCAATTGCTGAGACAATAATGTCAAGGAAGACAGTGATTTCTCATGACTCCAAGCATGGAACGTTTTGCTTATTTGTTTGGTTAGCAGTAGGTATTTTATCTCAATTTTACAAATAACTTGGCATGTTTTTCATTCCCTCTTTCTCTTTAGTCACTACTGTCCATTACTCCTCCAAAAGGCCTACTGTACTGTTCAGATATCTAACTCAGGTCAAATTCAGGATCTCCTTCAGGAAGCCAACTGCTTGGACTTTCCACGGGCTGTGTAGAAGATGTAGGCATTCTATGTAGGATAGGTCCTGAACTGACTACATAAAATTTTGACATGTTATTGTCTCATGCAATTATTGCCACATGTTGGCATATTGGATACAAATCAGAAGTTTTAGCAAATAACTGCTTAGTTGCAAGAAGTGGAAGGAAGGAAGGCGTGAAAGAAGGAAATGGAGATATACAAGAGTAGAAAGCCAAATTCTGGGACTCTTGTTCATTCATAAGAGAAGGAGACTGAGAAAACTTGGTACTAATCTTCAAATAAATGAAAGGTGTCTTCAAAGAGAAAGGCTGCAAGTTGTTGTCCGTGTTCGCTGAAAATGCAACAGAGGATAATGTTGAAAACTGCAATATGGAGCATGAAGTTCAGACATTAGAAAAGACAAAAAAAGTAGCAATCTCTCACTTTAAGGGCAGTGAAATAAATGAATAGACTGCCCAGGGAATTTTTGGAATCCCCATACTGGAGGTTATTAAAAACAGGATAGACAAACATCTGTCAGGGATGATTTAGGTACAGCTGGTCCTGCCTTGGGGTAGAAGAAGGGATTGAACAATCTTTGTAGCTCCCTTCCAGCCTTGTTTGCTATGAATCTATGATAAGCGGCAATAATACTTCAATGGTAGGCACTGAGAGGTCACTCAGGTAGGAACAGAAAAGAAAGAGTAATAGTGAGGAAAATCAATGAGTGTTTACCAGTCCTTAGTAACTCTCTGTTCCGTAACTGCATGCTTTTCAGGAATATTTTAATCAGAAAAAAAGACATTTTAAATAAGTTTTTTTAATATTTTCAAAACCAAAGCATAGGACCAAAGTTGGCAACATAATACAGAAGACAGGTTAAAAGATGAAAAAAATCAGAATTGAAGCAGAGGCAAGGTAGCTGTCACAGACAAGGTCATTTATTTCCACAGTGTTTTTAATTGTGTATCAAGCCAAAGAAGATTGGTCTCTTTACATCAATCTTTAAATGCTGCAAAAAAGACATTTCTTCTTCAGGTCAGCGTACTACTTAGGAAATCTTTGCTGGAAACTGAGACATTTGAGATAGACCAGGTGATTTAGACAACATTAATGCAAGCATAAAACAATTACTTTTTTTCGCTAGGATTAGTATGCAAAAGAATGTAATACTTTACATTAAGATATATTAGCTGAGAACTTGACACATGTGACATATATATGTGAAACTGATTGTATTTAAATACTTTATTGTAAGGCATATGCACAAACCAACAATGTTAAGACAACCACATTATTTTTTCTTTTCATTAATTTTGCATATTTAACCACAGAGTAATCATGCTGTGTTCAACATTACAATGGAATAAAACATTTTCTGTTACTTTAACAAAATATTTAAAAACACTCTAAGCCTATGCCATTAATTTTACTACATTTTAGCTTCTTACAGAATCTGATGTTTTATTTGACTTTTTTTTTTGGTGTGGTGAAGCTAAAACCAAAAATCACAGCATCCATGCATAGCAGCTGGCACATCATAAGCATGCTTTACATTTTTTGCTCTCCAGTATGAGGCCAAGCAGAAATTTATTTCTGAATCTTATTCAGACAAATAGTCAACTATTTTTTTCAAATGGCACCAAGTGCAAAATTTTAAATTTAAATACTGATTTTTAAATGTTGTCTTTTTGCCATTATCTCTGACAGAAGTAGGTTTATTTGCAAGCATACACCTGGAATTCCAGCTTAAATACATATGGAAAATACTTGATAAGTGAACTGTTTTTGTGATCAGCTCTATACTGCATGTTTCCTTTCTGTTCCTATTTCAGAGGGCCCTAATCCCAATCTAAGGGTAAAAATTAACAACTGGCGTATGCATCAATCATTTCAGACTGTTCTTCAGTCATCACTCTGCATACGCATAGGTAGTATAATCAAATCTACAAGACTAAGTAATTCCTAAACAAAGCATGTGTTTTACTTCTCATTTATGCCATCATTTCACTGTACTGTTGTTTACTTCGTACGTGAAGGGCCAGTCACTGGACAGTTCTTCACTTGATGATTTCAGAGATTTATTAAAATTGAATTAATTTAAGTAACTCAGCTAACACCATTTCACACTCTCTGCTGTCGTTTTCATATTTCCCCTCAGAATAGTCATTATGTGAAATAAAGATTTGCCTTTACCACTAAACAGATCTGAAGAATCAACAGTATCACTGGATCAGCCTTTTTGATGCAAAATACTCTCTGATTGCAGCCACCGTTTTGTTTGATGAGAGGATGTGGGCAAAGCAACAGTAGAGAAGAGGCATAGTTGTATCCCACTAAGAAGCACAATTTAAGTGGCATAAAGAGTACAAATTCTGTGATAGAAGGAAAACATCTCCCTTGCCATTCCCAGCCAGGCTGCACACTCTGCATTTCTACCCCAGTAATTCTGCAGCCTGTTATGGACACAATAAGATTTTTCAGGAACTGCATGTCTGGGCTGACCACCTCTGAAGGCTCCGGGTCCATGCAGAGCTCCTCACGTTTCTGCACGGCTTGTGCTGGACAAAGTTGTACAATTGGTTTCCAAATGCAATGCTGCTCAGTGCAGTCACACATGCACAACCTCAAAGGGGGAAAGAGAATGGGACAAGGTAGGGATCAGCGAGAAGTGGCCATGCACGGCTGGGATGCGGATATAAGTGGAGTGGAACGGGGTGACAAAAATGATGAGATTTTGTTTACCCATGCTCTGACAGCAACTTATGAGGGAAGTTCGCTTCCTCTCACACACGGATGCTGCAGAGTAAACTGCTTTTTAGCTAGAAAGAAATCAGTTAGAACCATAAAAGGCTAAGTACAGCTCATTTTCAGACCATAGGGTAACGTGTTTGATGTAAGATGCACTGAACATACCAGTTAATACTTCAGACATGTAATTTTCTCCACTACAGGTTTCTCTTTAATCCTGCTTGTTTATTGGTACTCAAACAGATCTAATAAAGCCCAAACAAAAAGCAGAGGATGAATGCATTGCTGCCAATGCGACAGGGAGATTACTTTAAATATTTCTGTATTTGAACAAAAATTGATATTTTAATATATATAACACAGTTTCCCACAGATTATTTTTATTGTTTGCTAATTCCTATGTTAAAAATGCATTAACAAACATACCACGAAGACATTGAAAAGCAAGAGTTAGCAAGAATCTTGGAATATGCACAAAGGAAAGCCAGCAAACATTTACAATTGTAATGTCCCAACACAGTTCTATTAACTGCAGCTCTGATTTATTTCCACATCCTCCTGTTCCAAGATCTGCACCTTGTCTTTTCTCTTTAGGATGAACAAAGATCATGGAACAGATTGTAAGTGAGGCAAATTGCATGTCTGTTTATGGTCGTGTTACAGATATTCTATATATCATTTGCAAACTATTCCCCAAAGAAATGGTATCAAACTTTTGGGGAAGAGAAAGGATCTGATGACAATCTGTTTTCATTTCATTTCTTTCAGATGCTCCATGATATTTCAACTTCTTTATCTGCTTAGATTCAGTTCTGCTACTGCAGCTATTACTTTCCCATCATTACCCATTTGTTTCCTTTTGTTCTTTTTGGCTTTAATGTTCATTAACTATATTATTTGATTTGATGATGCCATCACAATTAAAAGAAAACAAGTCCAAGTCTATTTGAACTGAATCTTACATTTGCTTTGTAAGCATTCTACTTTAGATAAAATATAAAGGCTTCTGTATTTTTAGTTTTGTTATTTTTTTAAAAGAACACACATATACACATTTAAAAACATAGCTGTATTCCAAAATCCCTAACTTATGCACGCATTCGTTCTGCAAGTTTTAGCACCAAGGTAATTTTACTTGGATGGTTTATGAAGTGATTTAGCATGAATGTCTTTACTTTTTAAGCTACAAAACTTTAAAATAAAGTTCTTCTGTTCTTCATCTTTTTATCTGGATACTGTCGGCACTGAGCTGGTTTGAGCAATAATTATTAGACAGTTTTGACTGAAAGATAACTTCAGTTAAACACCAGAATTATCAAAGGTATGTGCTCAGGAAAAAGCAGAACTCCTGTGTAATGAACAGAAATATTAACAATACTTTCCAAAGACATACCTATTATCAGCACTTTGGAACACCTTTTAGACAAAGATCTATCAACTTTAACAGAACTTCCTGCCTGGAAGTGTAGCCCTCTAAAATGACCATTAAAATGAGAAACAATACATATTTTTTTAAATCAACAGTTTGCATAGCTTGTAAATCAAAGACAAAGCTCTCCTCCCTACCACCAAAATAAGATAACCTTGATTTTCATCTCAATATCTTCAGCATGCAACAGGAGCAACCCCTTTAAATAAGTAGGGTGTCATGGGCATTTACAGAGCAAAATCTCGCTCTTTAAGACAGATATAATTAAAATATTTTATAACACCCTGTTTTGCCATCTATAAAAATTTGTATAATGAATATTTTTTAACTAGAAAAGAAGCAAAGAAAACACAAACCAAACTATCTTCTTTTCTGTTTCATTCTTAGCTATTTAATGAACCTAAGTGGCTAAATCCAACCTAGGGAAAACTTTTTCTCAGTCAATCAAGTTGCACTGCAGATTCATTCAGTGAGAAGTGTTAGGAAAGAAACAACAACATTACAACGTAAATTCAGTGTATTTATGGGTAATATTTGTTTATGTAGGTAATTAGTCATTATGATTAATTATACTAGAAAGTGAACAGATTATTTCAGTAAACCAAGATTACTTGCCTATGGGTAGAGACCTAGGAGCTGCATACCTACACATTCACTAATAAATGATAAGGATCACTGGTGAGGCAGGTTGCAGAGCTTGGGAAAAGTGGTAGTTACTAAGTGAAACTGCTTTTGGCAACTATTGACCTTTGAGTTCTTAACCTGGAGGATATATAAACAACACAATGTTCTCTGGCAAGTTTTCCCTGATAACCTGCTGGAAAGGGGACAGAATATCCTCAAGCCATTTTGCATGCACAATTTAACAATTATGTGGTCAGAGGAAGGATGATTCTGTTAAGCTGCTGGGAATGGTAGATGTTTACAGGCTTTACACATTTACAAAGGAATTTCAAAATCTAACACAGCATAATCAATATCATCTCCAATTCTTCTATACTGAGATAAATGATATCGAGTACTGCACTGGGAACACACACACACACAGACAGAAAGAGAGGAAGATTTTGGACTGCAGAAAGCAGATCATATGAATCAAAAGCATAGCACTGGCAATTCTGGCTCAAGGACAGAATGTTGAAGTGAGGCTGATTCAGCGTGGACAATTTAAGTAATTATTTGGGTATGTTTTAAAGCAAGGTATTTAAAAAGAGAAGCACACCAAAATTATTTCAGGTTTCTGTTATAGTTGAATAAAAATTTCAAATCTATATCAAAAGTTAATTTTAGAGAATTGTTATAGTCAGGAACCATGCTCAAAATTATAATACAAATGCTTTCTATTTCTGCCTTTACTTAAAAAGCATATTTTCATTTTAAATGTATGGAAGTAAAAATTTTGCAAAATAAACACTTTTCAATCCACATTGCAAAACACTGCAAACATTGCAATGCAATCCACATTAAGCTGTGGATGCTTATGGAGTTTTGTCTTTTGAATTTTTTTGATTTTCAGCCCTCCCAGCTTTTCTTGGTTATATTCAGGAGGCAGAGGTAAGAGAAACAGCACATCCCAAATCCTTCACTGCCACATTTTTATTCCTAATTGGTGTTTCCACACTCTCCATGCATTCATCAATCAGATGTAAATTACAGCATGCCTGATTGGGTCTCCTTCACCCTAACCATTCCCTGCTGACTGGCAGTGCTTGCCAACTGCTGCAGCGAGCAAGATGAGCAGCAGTAACAAGGACCTCTACTGTTTTGGTCTTGGCTGTCACCAGTAGCACAGATAACAACTGCTTGCTTAACACCTATTGAACGTCTTGAGCACAATTGTCCCATTGAAGAATGCAGCTGTCACCCTTGATCAAGCACGAGACATCACTGCCATTAAGTAGTACAAAAGAGTAGGTCCATAAATTCATAAATAGTTCGGAGGAACTCCTTCCTTTATACTGGAAACAAGCACAGAAAAATGTCTAATGGGTGGGGAGGGAAGAGACACAGAAGATGAAAGTTGCAAAAAAGCTCTTTTCATAATGCTTAAGCCTAGTGCACGATCAGAGAAAATACTGTAGAGTCAATAATGTAGATAAATCAGGAGGATGGGCTGTTTACCACTAAAAATGTTGAATAAGGATGCAAGCTGAAATACTTAGAACCACCTACAAATGTAGTGCCCAGACAGTATTCTATGGCCTCAATGCTGCTACAGTACAGTCCTCATGCTGCATAAGCATGAATTTAGCATATTTTAAAGCAAAATGATGCTTAAAATTACCCTGAAACTGGCATTGCCCCAACCCAATTTTCTCAATAGGCCATACCCTGCTAGCTACCCACTGTGAGTATTGCCAGGTCCAAAAGAAAGCTGAAGAGATGTTTCTGTGAGAGACAGTGAGGGGGAGTGGGACAAAGAGGAACAGTGAGAGGAGAAGGGCAGAGATTGCATTGTTTGGCCCAACGAACAACATAAAGCAATTGTGGAAAAGCAAAGATCAAAACTAATTTTTTTTCAATTGACATGTACAAGTTTAATGGCAGTATGGATGATAACAATGCATTTCACTGACCCTAGCAGTATTTTCAGGGAGCAGGAAGAATGAGTTCTGTGGGTGTCACTTACAGAAAAGTATGAACTGTTCACGAACAATTTCATCATTGTGCTAGGCAGGAACAGGCTTTCCTTCATCTTCACAGATAGATGTCATTTTGTTCTGTGTTTTTCTTGAACCAACATCTTGAATGCAACCTTCTGTTTCTGAATGACTAAGATTGATGCTCCCTCATCCCCGCCTGCAAACACTGAAAGTGAGCTCATTGTTTCTACACCCAGCACTGAGCAAAGGCACTGGGGCATCCAGGATGGAAAGGCAGCCGCTTTTACAAGACTTGGGTTTGAACATCAGGAGTGGCATCTGGAGGACCAATCCATTCAGCTTATGTGAGAGGCAAATCTTCCATTTAGGGCTCAGAGAGTTGAGTGGCCCAACAACATTTCTAACATCATTCATATATCACAACTCAATCACTATTACATCACAATATACAGCTTTGTGTAATAGTCAGAGTGTGTTTTGCAATCAAAGGAGGTGAGAATGTAGGAGGAAAGAGCGAGGTTATGTACGATGTGCCATGAAGCTAAGAAGGTAATCCTACCTGAAAGGATGAAAGACTATCAGTAGCTAAGAGTTGTTTGTTCTGCTTCCACATCTGTCATTGTCCTATGACAATACTTTCAGCAAGACGTTGTGCAGTCTCTGTGTGTATTTTCCTTTTTCACCCTTTGCCTGTTCTGTCAATTAGGCTGTACATTCTTCGTGGATAGAAGTTATAAGTGTACACCATGTGATTATGAGTGGGATGTATTTTAACAGATGTTACTTTACTACTAACGAACTCTCTGACTGGTTGTTTTATCCTGCCGGTCTGTGTGTTTAAGGAGACCCCAGTTTCCTTTGTTTCCCCTTTTATCCAGTGTCACAGTGGTTAGATTATTCCCTCAGGTCATGGAAGACCCAACTCCAGATCAGCACACATCTGCCTGAACAGACTGACTGTCACATCTGTAAAACCATGTCACCATCTGACATCTGGGGATGGGTTTCTTAGCATATCCTGCTGGTAATGTTGTTCTCCATGATCACTGAAGCTCTGATCCCAATCAGCCACAAAGCAACTATACTGCTTTCATTGCTGCCTTCCCTCCTTGATCCAGTGGAGTGAAACAGCAGCCCTCACAGTGGGGCAGAATTCGCCTCTCCTCCTTCCAAGTTGCCTCAGGCAGCTGAGCTGTCTGAGCTACATGCCTTATCAGTTAGGAGAAAGCCAATGGCAGAGCTTTTTGAATATTTCTAAACATTTCTTCAGGCACAGTTACTTCACACATTTATAACTAAAGTCACAAACAGCTCTGAGTTGCCAGAAATTTAATTTCTTCAGCAAATAAATTCTTTCCCCTCCCACAAAAAAAAAAAAAATCACTGCGCTACTCTGTTCCATCATTTTCACAGCTTTATGGAGAGAACGACTGGATTCATCAACAAAACATGCTGGAAAGAAAGAGATCTGTCCAAAGGACAGAAGTACAAATTTGTGGAAAAAATAGACAGGACTTACCTGAAGAGGCAGAGACGAGCCAAGAAATAGGCAATCATTGTCAAGGTGTTCAGGATTACAGGTTGCCCATACACTTGGAGAGGGAATTCAGTGTCTAAAAAAGGCAACAAGATATTCAAGCCATCAGTACCTCTAGGAGAACCGAGGCCACATCTCAAATAAAAAAGCAGAAGCGAATTGGGAATGGCTTCAGCAACTACGGGTGTAAACGAATCCCAAGGAAACTTATGACCATGACCAGGACATGGGCAGGCTGCAACATAGAAGAGGTTTTTAATCAACAAGGTCTAAAACCATGACTGAGAAAAACCTGACAATTTGACTTTGAGAGAGAGTTAACTAGGGCATTTTTACCATAATGAAGAAGTCAGATTACTGGGACTTCAGAGAACTGAGTTTTCAACTACCTGACACATCATGACAATTATAAGACTAAGTAAGCAAGCATAGGAAAAAAATTAGAAAAGAAGGAGTTCTGAAGCTCTCAATTTTAATTCATATCTTCCCACTCTGAAGCCTGACAAAAAATGTGTTATTAGAAATAAATAAAAGCAGGGCATGAAATGGCTTCCCAGAATAAACTGTAGGTTATAGAAATGAAGTAAAATGCCTTCTCTACTCTGTAAAAATCCCTGCAAACTAGAAATGCACAGAATGAAATGGGTTTTGGGATACTCTCAGTGAAAGCAGAAAGTCAGTAACACATCTGTAATTGCCAAGGGATCTATTCTTCATGAAAATTTATATACTCAGGATGCCCATGTCATCACAGCCTGTTACAAGCAAGTATTTTGCTCTTCTGCAAAACACCTGCATAAATATACAACATAAGTGGCTGTATTAAAGTACTTATCTCTGAATATGGAGAGGGCTTCTTTTTGGATATGTAAATATTTCCTTAAAAAGAAATACAATAGCAGAGTGACAAAATGTTTCCATTACTTCTCAAATTAAAAAAATACAGCAGTATCTTAAAAGTGATTTTGTTTCTTACTTTACAGACCATCCTTCTGGAAGGACTCAAAGGAGAAATAAGTTGGAACTCAATTACCTGTGCTAGTGAACCACCTACAGATATTTAAAAATAACTACTTCAGCTACCACTCACAGATACGCAGTGTGAACCATGTGGTTTTTTATGTGTGCCTCTCATGTCTCATTAACATAATAAAATGCGGCATGTACCTTTTCACATTGCTGGAAGAAACCCAAAAGGATCAATAAAACACTAGATGTTACTCAGTGACCAGTGAAATTTCATCTGATCACTTAAATAGTTTTCTTTGTTTTACCTTTGGTGAGCAATCAGATGAAGGACAAGAAGCTACACCTCAGTCAGATACACCTGGTGTATATGGGTAAGGCACCACAAGATAAACCCTGAAAGTTTGGGGCACAGGTGTCACAGGTCTTCAAAATGGTGTTGAAAACCTTCACCATCGGTAAAGTTTGTTTCCACTTGGCCTCAAATTTGACCTTGGCCACATGGTAAAAATGCCGATGAGAAGACTTCTCCAAATGTCTCCAACATCTGCAAAGCCAAACATTTGCTTAGCCTGACTGGCAGATGAAGGTAGTAGTCAGCAGGTGGGTATCATTGCAAGTCAGCATCTCAAACAATTTTTTCCTCTTGTGTTCCAGTTCTCATGCTTGTCCGATATGGAAGAGAAAAAACTGCCTGTTTTTCAAAGAAAAAAAGAGGAAGAGGACAAAATAGAAAGACAGGCACTATGAAAAAAGAAGGAAAATTTTTGTTCAGAGAATTCCTCTCTACCCCATTTTGGCAATTTCATGATAAGTGGGTACAGCTATCATGAAACCTTTAACAACACATCAGTCTGCTATTGAATGACCATTATTTTTAAGTCTCCATAAATCTACTTCCTGATCAATTTATTAAACTGCTTTCTTTTTTTGTATTGTTCTTGCAACAGCACTGCACCAGATAAAGGTTAGTCTCATTCTGGAAAGGTTTCTTTTCTTGGGATGTTGTAATTTTTCTTATTGATATATTCCTGGCTTGAGCTAGCACATTTTCGCTATAATTTTCCAATTGTATTCACATAGTCTTCCTATAATTTCCCGTGTTTCAGGGTAGCTTATCCTCCACATTGACTTGTTAGCACTGTATTTTTGGTAATAAGGTACTTCACTCCTAAAGGTGGGAATCTTTTTTAGGATCTACATACTTTCATTTGTGCATAGGAATCTCTGATCTATATTTACAGTAGCTTTATCATTTAACAGATGTTTGGACAGTTACAGTCCCCTCTGGGACAGTAATGTGTGGTTTTGAACTACTCCAGAGTTGTTCTATGAATATTTTTCCTCCCTCTCCTATAGTCCTGGGGGTCTGTAACAGATGCTAATTACAGTTTCTTCTTTGTTTTTTGATAATCTAGTCTTACTCAAATTATTCTACTGCTGCCCTCATCATTATCAAATTGTATCTTACTGATTTTCAAGGTTTCAAGCAGTAGATAAGACCACATTAGCTGCAGCTTATACACACAGCATAGCTTAAAAGTTTCATATGTGCATATGGAGATGGTGAGAGCATTCAAGAAATAGTGGCTTTTGGCAGAGAACATCCCACACCTCCTGTCCTTTCAGAAATATGCCTTGGAATAATTAGCAGCTCCATCTCAACTTCCCAATTTGCCACAATGCTCTCAGATATTATGCTGCTGCTCCACAGTTTTCAAAGGGGCTTATCATGCTGCATGCTGATCTGTTCCCTGAATCAGATGCTGAAGACATTAATAGCACAACCTTGAAACATTTTAAAATTGTTTATGTTGTGTGAAGGTTGTCGACTCATACAGGTGAAGATGCCAAATTATGCAACAGTGCCTGTGTTCACCATGCCCTACCTGCACCCCGGGGCAATGCCAGAATAGCCAGCTTCCTTGCTTCAGAGAGAATGTGAACTTTTCACAAATAACAGCCGCAATAAATGCCCAGGTTGTGCTCCATCTTTTAGTTCAGCAAAGGCAGAAGGCAAAAGCTATTTTGATAAAGTAACAAATATTCCAATTCCAGAACTTGGGACTCCAGTGGAGAATGAAGAGGCAGACAATGCTATCTATTTATAGTACATTTTGCCTGAATCCCTTCTTTTGTACACAACAGGCATGGTCTTTCATGCAGAACCACTGTAGATGGACAGCTGTGTGTCTAAACATCTGTGATGAACAGAACTCAGATGGGAGCTTAAAAAAAGAGAAAACGGCATCAACATATTCATAAGTTGGTGTGGGAACAATGAAAGCACATATTGTAGGTCTGAAGGAAAAAGGCAGAATCAGCTTGTAAAAAAAAAGACCACGAAATTCTCTAAGAAATTCTTTTTGCAGATGTCAGCATAAGCTTTCTGCCTGATTTAATGTAGCAGTAAACTCAGGAAGGGGACAAAAGAGGTAGCCTTGACCAATCAGGAGTTTCTATGAAACACCTGTAAATCTGAAGATCAAAATTTGAGCATAACTTGATCCAGAAGAACAGTAACACCTCAAAAATAACTTGAAATTTTAAAAAATGGAGAAAGAAAAAGTGAACTGAATTAGCTCTGTCTTGCTTGCGTATAATATCAAATCAAGACTTGAATAAAGCCAAAGATGCACAGATAATAATCTCTGAACCTACCAAGGTTCCATCAGTATCTCTAACTGCCTTTCCGCCCATGATTAAAGCAAGTTCAGTGTTTTCAAAAATAACTGAATAAAATAAAATAAAAAATCCTGCATTGCTGACCAGACATTAGCCTGAGTATCAGATTTTGTCATCCTCACTTGTACTGGTGCTATCTTCATTTTCAAGTAGTTCTAATGATAGCTGGCAAGAGTGAGAAGTTATGACTCAAAGCAGTTTAGGAAGTTTGTTATCAGCATCTTTCTCCTGTAAAGAATGATAATGAAGCATATAGAATGCATCTTCACCTGAATTCAATCCCTATTACTCATTTAACTGTTTAGATGGTTTCTAGACCTAATAAAATTTTCTTTTCATTAAAATACATTACCAGAGTAAGATAGAAGCGCTCTCCTCCTTCTCTTTCTTCAAAGGGGAGGCACAGAGCTCTAAGTAAAAAATCATGACTCTTGTCTCTCAAGTTTTCTTTTCTCTGTTCATAAGCAATGTCCTGAAGTGTCTAGTGATATTCCATTAGAGAGAAACTGAAACCCCATTAGAGTATAATTCCTTTAAAGACAGTTTTAACAGTCTTCAGTAGGTTTGACATGGGTAAAACTGATGGGATATAGTGGACTCCAGCACAGGGATACATTTCAATAATATATTACATCAAACTGAATGTGCCAGTACATTGTACAATTTCTGTTGCATTTGCTATTTGTGGTCTCTTTTTACTGTAGTTTCTTACATGCAAAACAAGGTCACAGCTCCCAGAGTTGAAAAACCTAAAATTTTCTTACCTGAAAGCTAATGTGTAATATTTTTTACTCTTTAAAACTGCATACTACTTTTCAACAGTAAAAAAAAAATACCCACAGTACACAAGAATTCTGACTTATAAATTCATGCTCCCCACATGACCTTAAACTTAGAGAAAAAGCTAACAAAATCATTGCTTTCAGCCTTTTAACTCACCATAAATGAAAAAGGGGTATCTCTGAGTTACCACATAGTCGTGTGAGTTATCTGTGAACAGGCTAATTTTCTCAAATATATTTGTTATTCAGAATTAATGTATAAATTTCTGTGAGTGATTCTTGGCTTGATCATCAGTATGAGAGCAGTCTATTGTAGACAAAATAATGACACTCATATATTGAGCTGCTTTGACAGGATATTGAGGTCACACATTACGTATCCAGATTCTCTAAGCAGCAATCTCAGCTCCAATGTGAGCTCCAATATTACATATTCACATCTTCTTGCCTTCTGGGATTGAGAGAGTCTTGATCAATAAGAGCTTTTAACTAAGAAATAATAGAGTAATACTGTGCTTCCAGGGGCAGAAAAAGGAAAATCTGACAAATGACGATAAAGAAGATACGCTGAACAATTGTTCATTTATTAGCCACTACTAGGATCTAAAGTCTCTCCTTGTTCCTCATCCTCTTGCCAAATGCTGGCATGATTCAAGTTTCTCTTAGACATTTCTGTTAATCTTCAAGGATGGAGAAGTGGTTCTGCCTCTAAAATTGCAGTATTATGTTCCCTGGAGAGAGATTTGGAAGTGGAAACATTCCAAGTCCCATGTCTGAGAAGTCTCTGCTGTGAACAGGTCTTTAGTCAGTGTGTCTTCCCTTCCGGCCAGGGCTCCAGACAGCACATCCACACACTGCATTCTTTGGGCAGAGATCAGCTTCCCTCTTCTCTCTCATCTTTAAAGCCAAGCTGAATCTGCTCTTGCCTGAATATGGGGGGGAAAATCTGTTCATTGATATGCCTTATTTCACATTATCCATAGTCATAACTGAAATGGAAGAAAGCTCCAATGAACTTGTGCTCAGTCTGAAGCATGGGATGGTGTCCATCATACAACACTGTCCCTACCTTGGAATTTTCCAGAATTTGACAAGAGAAGACCCTGAAGAACCTAATTGTCCTTGCTTTGAGCAGAAGATTGGACTAGAGACCTCCAGAAGTCCCTTCAAACTGAAATTTTCCTCAAACATATTATTAGGTAACAAAATGATGACAAGCTGCTGATCTCATGCAGCTGCTGGAAAGACGTTTGTGATTCTGGAGTATATGAAGTAAGGAGGGAATTCAACCAGCAATCAACAAGTATTAACACCCTTGAATAAAACCTTATTTAGAACACTGTTTAGAGATATGTTCCAGAAGGGTAAATTTTAACTAGAACTCATACCAAGAAGATTTATTAATATGATAATGCAGTGGACAGTTCACTGTTTAAGAAGAAAACAGAAAACCAAGCCAAGATGAAGTGACCTAACAATAAAAGAAGGATTACAGTTCTTGTCCATAAATGTAATGGGATAAACATAAGGAAGGAGGAAAAAAACTCACTTATTCAAGGCAAAGAATAAGAATAGGAATAGATGGCTATAAACCAGGTTGACTAAATTTAATCTGGAAACTACAAGGTTTCCGTCTGCTAGAGGAATCATCTTCCAATGGAAATATGGAATAGTATCTGGAAGAGGGGCGTGTAAAGGAATATTCAACTAGTTTGAGAAGGAAGGCAGGAAAAACAAGTTAATGAGTAAGGAATTGCACACAAGATGCCAAATTGCAAAGATGCCAGAATAGGACACTTTCAAGGATTACTAGTATTTACTTTCCTTCTGAAGCACAAATAGCCTGCACACAGCAGGTCCTGTAATAAAAAATGCATGTTCTTTTAGCAAAAGACTGCTCACTAAACCCTTTGCATTCCTTAATCTTTTTACTGTTATTCGTGCTTTACTGAGGTGAATGGAAGTGGATGTGGAATTAGAAATACAAACTCTTTAAAAAAAAATAAATAAAATTCAGGCAACATTTTTTCCACTCCTAATTTTTGGAATTGTTTTTCATTCATGGATAAAAACTGAGGTTATAGGAAGGTATGACAATATTATGTTTTTGCCCAAGAACAAAAGGACATGTCATGCTGTGCAAAGAGCATGAAAAATCTTTACAAATTCAAATGATAATCATAAGAGAGATGAACAGGAAAACATTTGGACCTTCAGAGAGGAAAATGTGAGGAACCAACCACAGTAGGGTTTTTTCTTTTTTTTGTGGAGACACAGTAGTCCCTCTATCTCAAATTAAATCAGAAGAGAAAATTGTAATAATTTTTAAATTTTCTTTCATATTACAAGCTTCTCAGCTGTGCTGAAAGCAGAGGAGTCCAGACAGTGAAGTATGGATTTACATGTAGATTCTTCAAACCTTAGCTTCTTTGTGAAAGGCAAAGGAAGTTCAGTTTGCTCTATTCTAGTAAAAGCATTAGGCTACTTCTGTAGCAAGATTGTTACAAAAAATAAACTATGTACTGTTAATTTCTCATTCAACAATTACAAATCCAGTCATTTTGGGAGGACGTTATCCTCCTGTATCTTTGAACAGGGTTAATCTAATCTAACCTAATCGAATCTAATCTAACCTAACCTAACATTGACCATTTTTGTCAAAACTTGTAACTGTACATTCTTTTTACAGATAATGCACTTTCAGAACACAAATCATGAAAAATATTTTAAGTATTTACAGGGGGTTTATGTTAAATATTGCATTAGACCACCAATTATTCTCCAATGGCTCTAGAGTCTTGAGAGCTAGTTTAGATGTACATGTCGAAATTTGGTTAAGCCAATCCCAACCTCAGTGTCCTAAATTTTTCATGAAATAATACTATCCTGAAGAATCATATTGAAATCTACAGTCTTTCATCCAATATTTTCCTTCAACACTGCTCACCACCATATTCAGTGTGCTGCTTTGATTGTTCCTGATAAACCTAGGGCAAAACTTCAGTTATTACGGCCACACATTTTAAGTGTAATTTTTTCAGTTAAACAAGTTAAACATTGCCTAAGAGTCAAAACAAAGACATGACAAGTATCAGGAGAGAGGCCCACAGGCAGCACATCATAATGCAAAAAATCTCCAACAAACTAAAAGCAGTGATTACTAGAGCCGAAATGGATTTCTAATAAATAAAAACTAAAACAACATAATAAAATATCTTTCGTTAAAGAAAACTTGATACATGAAAAACAAGTCTAACACATAATGAATCAGAGATCTATTTCTGTTGATCTGAAGGACAGTTCAAAAAATGAAGCTACTGGCATGTAGGGACCCTCAAAAATTATTGATTGTCAGACTTTTATTGAGTAGAAACTATTAAAAAACCCTAAAATCCCTAACTGTGCAAGTCCAAAACAGCAAAGACAACACTCTATGATCTTGAAATATTCACAGAATCCCAGAATTATTGAGGCTGGAAAAGACCTCTGAGATCATCAAGTCCAACCTATGACCTAACACTGCCACATTGACTAGACCATAGCACTAAGTGCCACATCCAGCCTTTCCTTAAACACCTCTAGGGATTGTGACTCCACCACCTCCCTGGGCAGTCCGTTCCAAAGTCTGATCACCCTCTCTGTGAAAAAGTGCTTTCTAAAATCCAGCCTAAACCTCCCCTGGCACAGCTTCAGGCTATGCCTTCTTGTCTTGTCACTAGTTGCCTGGGAGAAGAGCCTGACGCCCACCTGACTACAATCTCCCTTCAGGTAGTTGTAGAGAGTGATAAGGTCTCCCCTGAGTATCCTCTTCTCCAGGCTAAATAACTCTAGCTCCCTTAGCCTCTCATTATAAGACTTTCCCTCTAGACCCTTCACCAGCCTCATTGCTCTCCTCTGGACCTGCTCCAGCACCTCAGTAACCTCCCTGAAGTGAGGATCCCAGAACAGTACACAGTACTCAAGGTAAGGCCTCACCAGTGCTGACTACAAAGGGACGATATTGTCCCTACTCCTGCTGGCCACACTATTCCTGATACAGACCAGGATGCCATTGGCCTTCTGGGCCAGCTGGGCACACTGCTAACTCACATTCAGTCGATTGTCAACCAGTACTCCCAGGCCCCTCTATGCTGGGCTGCTTTCCAGACACTCTTCCCTCAGTCTGTAGCATTGCATGGGGTTACTGTGGCAGAAGTGTAGGACCCTGGACTTGGTCTTGTTAAACTTCATACCATTGGTATGCCCATTGACCCAGTCTGTCCAGGTCCCTCTGCAGCCTCTTTCTACCCTCCAGCAGATTGACACTCACCCCCAGTTTGGTGTCCTCTGCAAATTTACAAAGGGTAGACTGAATCCCCTCATCCAGATCATCAATAAAGATGTTGAATAGAACTGGGCCCAGTACTGAACCCTGGGGGACACCTGGGGTATACATAGAAGTACTTTAGAATATATAATAAGTTTGTATGGTGATTACAGTTTGCCAGTTGGTAATTATTGATTACAGGATACAACCATTTTCTTCTGTTAACCATTCTGCCTTTGCAAGTGTAAAAATCAAGGATGGGTCTTGCAGTCCTCTATTCTACATAGCACTAGGCACAGCTAAGCACGCTTTACAAAGATCCATAACACAGTAGTGATATATCTTTTGCTGCAAAGTAAACAGTTTGTGGCTTTCTGATACTTGGGAACCTTTCTCTCTCCTTCTTCCAGTCTGTTTTCACATGACTGCTAGAGGTGTCATGAATACCCTAAATCTTAATAATCAGGTAATAATATTACATAACTGATTATATTTTGTGGCAATTGTGTTTTTATCATTTCAATGTATTTAAGCAATAACTGCTCTTTCAAATTTCTTTCAGTCATGAAGGCATAATTTGTTATAAAATAAGTAGAAATAGAAAGAAAGAATCTGCACATATCTACTGGACTTATTACAGAATTTGGTTGCACATGTCTTATTTTAATGTTTTCCTAAAAGGAATAAAATGTTACTCAGTTGTGTTTTCCTGTGGATAACTAATTCAATACCGTGTGTCTAGTCATATATTCAGATAATTATCCTGGAACAACTGTAGAACTCTATCAGTGGCTCAAAAGCATTCTCTTTATTTCAGTTCCTCTATTTTTTTTTCTTGCATATATTTTAAAATAACAGCACAGGTCTGTAGTCTCCATTGTGGTACTTGCAATAAGGCTTCTGTTGATATAGGAGCAGGTAAGTGTGGGCCCAGAGAGGGTGGTCCAGACTACTCACAGTCTCACAGAGATGGGATCAGGCTTTCTGATAGCTGAAGCCAGCCGCCCAAAGACATCTATGCAAAAAGTTATGTTTTGCTTCTGATACAGTTTAGGTTGAACAGTGATCCTGCAACTTTTCATCTCTCAGTTTCTTATATGTTCCTTGTTTTATCCAGAAAGTGCTACTATCTTTATTATGTCTATTAGTCAAAGATGCTCTCTAGGCAAGATCAGATGAGGTCTTTTGGTTCTTTCCATATTCTACTATAATTTAGCCCTCTTTTGCACCTTCTGTCTCATATCTTTAATGTGTCTGAATTGCTCTGAACTGCTCTGAGTTCGTAGTATGAAAGAATACTATACTTAAATTCAAATTATTTTCTGTGTATCATTTTTGTTATGAAGCACGGTTCTACTGATGCAGAATAAAGTGAAAATAGTATGTATGATTTCTTGTTCTTGACATGCAAAACCTAGTCCTTAAGCACAACAGTAATATGCTTAATAAAATGGTTATCTTTCATTTATTTTGAGTGATAGATAACCTGGTAAAAGTTTTCCATAAATAATACATTAAAAAATCATAACACATAACATCTCATTAGGTGATGTTTCTAATTTTATGCCCATCTGAAATAGCTTGCTGTCTCATTTTAAATCTCTAAATGCATACAAAGGTGAAAGCTTCTTAAAGGTTATATTTTTTAAACTATCATCCAAACCTGCTACAGAATTTTACATGGCAGAAAACCACCCATTGAAATTAGTTATAAGCAGTAGCTGATGATAATTTATAATCATTAACAAATGCAGCCACTTCAAACTATTATGTTTTTTTTTCTTTAAAGTTGCTAAGATTAATATTTTTCCTAATACAAAATCACATTTTATATTTCTAGTACTGATGTTGGTTAGTTCTTATTTTTCAAATTTACTTGATGATGTATGCAGTATGTTTGAGTGTCTACATATTTCCCTGAAACATGGAAAATGAAACCTCATGCTGAAGAGTCCACAGTGAACTTGGCCTGAACAACCACAATCATTAAAACAAGCAGTCATGATTATTTGCATCAGATAAAGATCCACCTTGTTTTTTCAACCAAGCTGGAATTCAACTGACTTAGAACAAAATAATATAACCACCGATTCCTTCTTCACTATCAACAGAAACAACTTTTGCATCCTTTCCTTCAGAAAGCAATGAGCTGCTTTCTTGGCCAGTAGAGTTTCAGCATCATTGTAGATGTAAATGCCTCTCCCACCTCCCATGTGCATATCAGCATTCTTGATCTTTGAGTTTGACCATTTGCCACAGGTTGTCACAACATCCATCTTCTGTATGACATGGCCAGGACATAATCCTTTTGAGTAGGGTCTCACTAGCATTAATTCTGATTACAGTCACATTATTCTCTCTGGCCTTGAGACACTGCCCTACTTGTATCAATCCAGACTGTTGCTGCACAATTTACTCTGCCAGAGTCATTAGTGCCAGTCCTCCCTCGCCTTTGCATTCTTCCTTGGGCTTGTCATTGACTATTGCATTAAATGTAAATTTACACTCTCAGATATCCTTACTGCCTACCTTGGGCTACTTTTTGGTTTTTAATCATTACTGCTAGAGACAAGAGTTGGTAAGTCACTGATGCAAACATCCATTCTCTCATTTGTTATATTTCAGTGCAGGCACCAATGTGTTTTTGTCCAAGTCATTCATTTAGACTAAAGAAAATTTCTCTGGAAAGATATTAAAACTGATTCATTATTCAACTTCCAATTTCTCATAAAGTCATCTTCTGCAGTGCAACTTAGTAAGCTTGATTTGTTCACTACTACCTTCCACAATAATGTTGTCTGACTGCTTCCTCGCATTTGGTTATTTATTTGAATCTACTCTTACTGTCCTCCATGTCTCCAGAGTGAGGATGGTCTTTGTGATCTCTGTGCACTTCTTGGCACTGTGGAGTTCTAGTTCCTTTGGCACTGTGAATGCAAACAATAAGCAGAAACAGCCATGACAAAATTCCAGAGGTCAGGTCTAAGCCATAAGCAGTTTCATGGCAAAGTGCACTTTGTAGTTGTAGTACTCTAAATGTCAGGATTACAGACCTAGAAGCTCTTTAACATTTGTGGATCCCACAGTTTGGATCCGGTCTATAGAACACAGTCACCCCATCCTTACTGAAGATTAATGTTTGCCATAATTTAAATGCAGAATGTAACCCCCCCAAAAAAACCCAAACCAAACCCAAACCTCTTCTGAACTGGAAATAGATCAGCACACTGAACTCTGTTGCATGTATCACTTAAATAGTTCCAGTGCAAGCTATATGTTCCCAGCTACCTATTTCTTTTAAGAGGAATTATATTTCCCCTGAAATAGACTTGACTCACAAATTTATAATCACACAGTTCTGAACTACTTAACATAAAATTTTAATAAAAAAACAAAGTATTTGTAAAGCGTGTCAGCTTGAAAATAAAGCTATGTATTTCAATAACACCCAAGTGCCCTATTTAACATTTTTGGAATGGAACGTTTATTTCAAAATTTCTTTCCAAAGTGAAATTGCTTTTAGAGAAGATCATTAATAAGGAAATCAAAATGAAATATTTAAATTGCAATGAATAAAATAATTTGGCCCAAAGCATTATGCAGAAAATTTCATCATTTTTTTTAGCAAAAAATCTGCTTTTTCTAGTTCTTTATTCCTCTGCAGGATAGAAAAGACTTTTTTTCCCTTCTTTTTCATAATGAAATTTGCAAGACAAGTTTCCAGCTTCTAATCTAAAATCTCATCTTTTTTCCCTTTTATTATACTATATATATTATACTATATATTATACTATA
>NW_010208080.1:0-3100 GCF_000695765.1 Mesitornis unicolor
CAGTCCACCTCACTACCCGTTCGTCCAGTAACGAACTGGAATAACTGTAGTTATCTACAGTTTGGTAAAAAATACATCTTTTTGTGTCTGTGTTAATGAATAGACACAAAAAGATATATCTTTTACCAAACTGTAGATAACTTTACCAGGCCAGAGAGGTCTGCTAACAGCTTGCTTTTTGTATGCATGTACATAAAAAACTTTGCATAATTTTTTAATGAAAATTGTCTCCATAATGAAGCATTATGCCTTAAAAATCCTCAGCTCTCCTCTGCTGTTAAAAATGCTGATTGCCTGTACCCTAGATAAGTGAAATATTATGAAATAGACTTTATAACAGGACATGACTGCAACCTCGAAAAAAAAACCAGACAGAAAAACAAATAAAGACCAAGTGCCCTCCCACCTTTCAGACCCAATTCCTGATCCTGAGTTTTAGCTTTGTTATTTCTTTTAATCTGTTTGGTAAAACCACTGTTGGGCAGGGCATCCTTATTACAGGGATCATTAATTTGAAAAGAGGCAGAAAAAAGAGGGAATTTGTATTTCGATCACAAAATGGATCAAAGAAAACATTCTTAGAGCAAGGTGTTGTTGTCAAGATTGTCCCAAAGAAAGGAAAATCATTACAGAGGATTATCCATAACAGTGGTTCTCAGCCTTTCTTTCAGCTTGTGTACCCCAAGGCAGAAATACAGTGTGACAGATTATGATTACCACACACGCACACAAAGACCCACTCTTCCACAGATATATTTTTGCACATGTTCTATAATGTCTCGTGATGTTATTTCTAAAAAAGACCTGCCATGCACATACGCTCAGATTATTATTGTAATTAATCAATATTAATATTAATATTATTTATTAGTAATAATAATGTTGTTAACAATAACAACAACAACCACCACAGTGAAAATTTATATTCTCTTCAGTCTCCCAGGCCAAGTGACTCAACAAGTATTGAAAAATGCATCCTCTGTTTGGGGAATGGTGTGACAGGTGTCAAAAGTGTCATGATTTAAATGGTATCACCATATCTAGATTTTTTTTTCTGAGGAAACATTGATCTTTTCACTACTGATTATCCCTCGATGTTATACGACTAATGAAAAGTTACCCTTTAATTCATTAGCTTGGAGCACCCTTGGCGCTTGCTTGGGTGGTTGGACACTACCTACATCAGTACTACCCAATGATGGATTCTATTCTCAAAACTCCCCAGCTTTGCAGCAGCTTGTACCTGTGTGTCTAATTCTGCTTTCCCACCAGATTCATGTGCCCTGATACTTGTTGCCTATTAGAAATATTGTTTTTTTCATGATACACCTTTTTCTGAATATTTAGGAGACTGGGATAAGTTGTTATGGGCTAAAACCATGCAGGAAGCATGGTAGCAATTAACTTAAACACAGTAAATACAGAACAGTGTTCAGGACTATATTGTGGTCCTGGTTAGATTTCTAGTGCAGGCATAGCCCCTGGGACAGAACATGTTCAGCTGACAGACAAAACTGGTTTTGGGGTCTTGCTTTTCATGGCAGGGATTTTAGAGTTCTTGCAGCAGTTAGTGAATAATCAGCGCAATGAAACCCTTGCTCAGTGTGAGGCTTGAAGCTTCTGCCACAATACAAACTTTAAAAAGAAGCATACCTCATAGCAGAGTACTTGGCACTTCTTTTCATAAGCTACAACCTAAAAGACATTGAAGGCTGTGTTATGATCTTCCTGGAAATATGCACTAAACTCTGTCCCAACGGTAAGCATGAAAGAGATTAAATCCCATGCAGGATAGGAAAAAAGAAGTCTTGTTTCTCTGCACCAGGTTTGGTGTGGGACTGCAATAAAGTGTTTCTCTGTTCTTATTTTTCAGTTATGAGAAAGGACATAATACCTTCCTCAAAGTCAGAGTATAAAGATTTTATCTATAGAGCCATTTTAGCTCCTTGGCTAGAAGTTGTGAGGTGATAATGAAAACAATTTTTCCTGACACATTATTATTACATTTGTTAAATAGGTCCTAGTTCACACTACAGAAGAAAATTCTTCCTAAAATGATCATGAAGAAATGCAAAGAAAAGTGAAGGATATCACCTTCCAGATTTATGAAGAAAAAGAATTCCTCTGCCAAAAATACGAGCACTGATAAGATGAAAAATCATATTATGACCAGAGGGCTGAAAACAGTCTCCTATGAAGACAGGCTGAGGGAGCTGTGGTTCTTCAGTCTGGACAAGAGAAGGTCTATTGAGTTTTCTGTGAGGGATTTTGGTTTGGTTTTTTTGGTAGGGGGGGAGGGCTAGGTAGATAGCCCTGTAAGAAGCTACTAGAAGGCTTCCCTGGCTCTAAAATGTCAGACCCACCTCTGACCAGGGCCAAGTCAATCAGCACTCCTGCGAGTTCATGTATGCAAGGGAGTGTAGCACATGGCCCACTCTCTGTCTTGCAGTGGCACCGACCAGCATGGCCCCGGGTGCGGGTGGTGTGGCCCTGGCCCTGACCGGCCCTGCCCTGCCTGGCCAGGCTGGCCAGGTCCAGCCTCAACTTAAATACAAGCCCTGCTGCAGCTCCAGCTTGAAGGAGAGAGCCAGGCAGGAGCTATTTAGTACCAGCAGAAAGGACCTGAAGCGAAGAAAGGAGAGACATGTGAGTAGAACAACTGTGTAAAAATCAAGGTCAGTGAAGGGAGAAAGGAGAGTGGGGAGGAGGAAGCGCATGGAGTCAAGGTTCCCTCTGGAACCCATAGCAGGAGTGCAGGCTGACCCTTCTGCTGCACATGGAGGTTCACTGGTGGGACAGAGCTGCATGAGGTGTCTGCCTCTGAAGAAGCCATGATTCCAGGCAGTGTGTGCTGGAGCAGTGTTGTGATTTAAGGGTTAACAGCCTGAAAGGGAAGGACAGGTGGTATCTGTAGGACCCTGGGGAGGTCGGTATTTGTTCCCTCCCTTTTCTGACCACAGTCTATAAAAACCGAGGAGGCCTGAGGTTTCGAGGGTCTCTCCTGGCATCCTGAGCTGCTTCCTGTCACATCTCTGGATGGCTGGGGCTACCTCTACGCGCTCAGCAGTATCCACCACCATCCGCTCCCAGGCACTACTCG
>NW_010208080.1:3186-16055 GCF_000695765.1 Mesitornis unicolor
TTTGTGTATAGTTAAATATCCTTTGTCCCTTATTAATTGCCTTTTTCCTCTCCCCTATTGTTTTCATTAAACTTGTTATAGTCTTAAATTCCAATCTTATGTGAAGCATCTCTTCTCTATTCCTTTTTTTTTTCTCCTCCCCTGGGAGGGTGGGAGTCAACAGAGAGAAAATCCTGCTCCTTTTTTAATTTGGGTTTGCCCTGAGCCCTAATCAGAGAAAAGAAGTTAATGTGTGACAATATTGGCACACTCACATTGAAGCTTTGTGAACATAGGCTGAAGCAGAACTGCAGACCCACACTTGGACTTTGTGGTCTTTTCTGCTGTAGGAAGGGTGCCATGCGGAAGCAGAAGGAGACTGGAAGGAGTCCTGCCTACCCCTGAAGAGGAAGGAGAAGCAGAGACTGTATGGGATGAACTGACTGCAACCCCTATTCCCATCCCCCTTTGCCGCAGAGCAAAGGTGGGGAAGATAAAGAAAATTGGGAACAAAGCTGAGCCTAGAAGAAGAGAGAGGTGAGGGGAAAGTGTCTGACTTTAAGATCTGGTTGTATCACTCACTATTCTGCCTTGATTTTGGTAACAAATTAAAATTGTTTTGTTTTTTCTCCCTGAGTTTTTTTCTTTTTGGCCCATGACCATTAAGTGTTGAGGAAAGCCCTCCCAGTCCTTATTTTTCCTAGACCCCTTTTGAGGACATCATGGTGGTCAGTTGCCCACTGGGCCTAAACTATGATGGTGAGACACTGGAGTGGGTTACCCAGAGAAGCTGTTGTTGCCTCATCACTGGAATTGTTCAAGACCAGGTTGGATGGGACTTTGAGCAACCTGGTCTATTGGAAGGTGTCCCTGCCCATGGCTGGGAATTGGAAGATCTTTAAGGTCCATTTCAACCCAAACCATTTCATGATTCTATGAAATCCTAGGACAATATATCATAATAAAAATGTATTTCTCCAGAGAAAGAGAAGCAGAATTTTTATGTGACTAAATGTTACGACTATTACTAGATCACAAAAACACTGAGAGCTAGTTGTGTTACGCTGTAGATTAGAACAATGCTCAAGTATCTCTCTAGTTTTTCTGTTATATGAATCCCCCTTAGAGCTGAAAAGGGCAAAATGAAATGCAGTTGCTATCACAGCATGCTTCAGAGTGAACTCAGTTCATTGGGATTGCAGATACTACACACTTCTGCATTTCCTTTGGAAGGAAGACAGCTATGCATGGCCATAGAGGCACAGCAGATGCTGAATGCCAATTGTTAAACCCTGGTGGTTACTTTAATTGGCCCTTTCCACCAATCTGAGGCATTGCAATGGTAGGAAAGGAACAAAGGTTGCTGTTACTCAAGCTCTCTGAACCTACAGTTCTGCCTGAAAAAAAAATGGATGTAGTAAAAAGAAAAAGACACTTCCACAAGCTCATGACAAGCTTGTAAGCAAAACTGTAAAGGGAAGTGAGAAGAGGAGGGGGAAATTTTTACTCAGTTGTAGATTCGAGGTTTTACCTGCAAGTTTCATAAGGCAGCTGTGAGTGTTTTATGAGAGACAGGATCCTTGGCAGCAAAGTTACAGCATAATGGACTCTGACATTTTGTAAAACCATAAAACGTGTCAGTAGCTTTAACAGTAGCTTTAACAAGCAGGAACACTTTGACCTCCTGAAGTTCCTGTCCAATTTAGCCATAGCAACTGTTTGATTCACACAATTAATGGTTACATTCAGTCAAGGGAGAGAGGGAAAAGGGTGACAGGAAACGTCACCTTAAAACCAAGATAGCATTTCTTTTTTTCTGCTCTTGCTCCATTATCACAGAGCCCCCACCCCCATTCTTCACTCTGTGTTAGAGATTTTCATAGCTCTAATTTTCCCTTGGCATGTATATTTGCAGGCCTTTGGCCCCGTAAATGTGCATTAATGGGATAATTCCAAGTGAATCTGATCCTTTGACTAAAAAATCATAGGGTTATTTTGCAGACATTTTATTTTACATTTGCTAGCTCTTACACAGGCTCCATGTTAGCCGAGTTGTTTTGTTATTTCTTCTATTTTGATGATAATCCTGTAGATGTCTGTAATTTAGGGATCATGGCTTTTCTCCAGAGCAAAAATAAAAGTCACTTTGAGACCTTGCATATCCAAAAAACAAGAACAGATGTATGGGGGACTTAAACCATGCTTGGAGGATGAGTCTTGCTAGTTATTAGTAGAAAGATGTCAGTTTAAGAGAGCACTACTGAGTCAAGTCATTTTCTTTCCTCACATTGCTACAAAACAGATGAAACATTATAAAACAAAAGAATACCCATTTCATGCCTTCTTTTACATGTACATTTCCATGTGAGGAGGAGAAGAAAGCACTTTCCAACAGACTTGAAGGATAGAGGTTTTGAGAAAGTCTATTGGTCAAACTGCAACGTGTGTTGCCAAGGCAGGTCCAACCTGTCAGGCAGCATGGAGCTTCACACAAGTTCAACTACATGACAAGAAAATTCAGATTTCATTCGGGGATCAAGCACAGATTTACCAACAAGGTCTTCTTTGTTGTCACTGCATAATACCATGCATTTGTTCCAGATTTGCCCCATTTACATGAACAATTATTAGTCATGTATTGAAACTTCAGTGTGCTCCTAGTCCGTATTTCTTCCCAGGATTTTCTAGATATAATCAGAGAAATTCAGCTGTGGCATTCCTTTCCCTGGGGTGTTGCAGATATTAGAAGCTGACAAGTGATCAAGGGGAGATTAGACAAGTTTGCAAGAGGAATATCCATCAATTTCATCTAGTAAATGCATGGTAAACACTCCTGTCTCAAAAAGACTTTTTTATCTTCAGTTAGTAAGTGACTGGGAGAGAGATTAGAATGGTAATCGTATATGCTTGCTCTGATATTGTACTTTTTCACTGGCATCCAGTTTTGACTGCTCTTGGAGACATCAGAACAACCTCTCTGACTTCTTATAGCTGGTCTCACATTTCTATGTTCTCAGACCTCCTTAAATACCATCCTTCAAAATGTGTCTTTCCTTTCCCCCAATATGGACTGGGGGCACGTGGAGAGTAGAGATGCCCCAGAGTAGAGACGCATCTCCACTCGTGATGCCCCAGAGATTACTTCAGGTGTCATGACAAGGAAGACTTGCATAGGGAAAATGAACAACAGGAATAAGTAAGATTAAAGATACGTGACAAGCCTGGGAAAGGTGTATAAGGCTGAGGACAGAGATGTAAATGAGGGCCTGTTAGACCCTGAAGCTGAGCACGAAGTCTAGCAAGACAGAAAATCAGTCAAATGTCAAACTTGAGACTTGTGCTTCTAGGCTTGCTTAAATTATTGTTTCCAAAACATTCACAGATACATAGCTTTTCTCTTGAAGGATCCTCATAACTCAGTGAGATATATTGGAAAATCATAAATGCTTGAAGGATGAGACTGTATCTCATGCAGAAGTTAGCAATAGGGATCCATTTCTTAATGTGAACAATTCCTAGTACACATATCATTATGTCTTTTTGACATGTTCTCCTGTCATCCTTGTGGATATTTTTCTCTCAGAAAATCTGCACATTAACACATTGCATATTCCATACTTTAAGACAACGAAGAAACAAAATAATCTTTTAACAAATGCCACTTTTTCTTTTACCTGAATCTGGATGCTAAAACACAGTTCATTGTTCATCTATGAGTCTCCATCTCTACACAAAAGAATGTGACTCTCGGGGCCAGATTTCATTTCTTTAAATATACATAGGTGGTAACTAGAGGTGAGGTTGATTTCAGCATTCACACAGCCACTGAAAGAAAACAAATCTGTGTCTTAAAATAAAATGCTTTACCTGACAGTGTTCATACCACTCCTATTTTCTCAGAATAAATATGGGAGGAAATAATTCTTTCCTTTTTCCTTCCAGCTCTTCACTGGTGATGAAATCTTTCTATTCCCATAAAGTAATGTTTGTTCATTTACTGTAATCTTGTATAAATATTATATGAATAAAACTGTGTAATGAATAAGGTGTTGACAACTGAAATCCTTATATTTTATCGATTCCTGTCCAATCACAAAGAAATTTGTCATTCTTCTCAGAGCTGGTGAATTATTTCAAAAGATAATATGTAGATAATTATAATGATAACTGAAAATGGTGATTTTTTAAATTTTTTTTTAATATTCTGTGCTTTTTGGATATGTGAATTGATATTTATTCTTTACTAGTTCTTGCTGTTCCATAAAAGCAAGCTCCAGAAATATGATTGCGTTAATAATTTATAATATATTTTATTTTTGAATCAGTTCCTGTGCAAGGTGTATAAAAAGCAAATGCTGAGACTTAGGATATAAGCTTTTTAACACCCTTGAGAAAGAAATAAGTATCACAGTGCTTATCTTACAGATGGGGAAATTGGGTCATGAAGGACATAAAGGGTGTATTCTGAGGACTTAAATTGCTCTATGTCACACACCTTTCACAAGCTCTTCGAATGAGGTATTTCGAGCTCTGAGATTTCTGTAGTGCCTAGCCAGAGACTTGACTGGAATTCAGATGGCCTGGACATATCCCAGACTACTTCCTCAAAGTCATCAGAGGAATCTGCAGTTTGACAAGATTTATGCTCTTAACCAATAGGAATCTCTCCAAAATATTTTCCATTTAGAATCTTAAAACACTTAATGAATAATAAAGGTATGACATGGATTTTGTAGCTACGCCTGCTTTTATACTTGTCCCAGATTGCAGATTTGGAATTTTTCCTTCTAGAGTTACAAAGGGGAAAGAAAAAAAAAAAAAGACAAAAAAAGAAAACTAAAAAAAAAGAAGGATGTGATTAGCTTTGTAATGTTCTTCCTTTCATCTGAGATTCACCTCATCTAACTTTGGCCATATAAAAATTAGTCATTTAATTAAGGTAGTCACCTAAATTTTCTTCCTAATGAAAGAAGAGAACAAGGTCTCTTCAGAGGATGATTTATAGCACGCATCTTAAACATCTATTTTAGGAAGACTTAAATTCCTCTCTGGTGATATCTTGCCTCTCCCATGACTCTGGAGACAGTTTAAATAATGGGCTGTGACTAGAAACATGTAGTTTTTACTGGCTAGATTTAGACAAGACAAATGTTAGTCATGGTTTTTTTAGGATTTTACTTCATTGTGCTAACTGCTATATGAGCATAAAAAAATCAAGGTATCATTTAACTCTTGGTACAAGAGTACAAAGACCACTACTTACTTGGGCAGGAAGCATTGGCAATGCTGTGCACATGTGTGTCATTCAAGAGTAAACTGGTTTTGTATTTTGAATTTCAAAGACCCTGGCAAAATGTCATAAAATTGTCAACTGATGTTTAAAGGAAAGTGACTTCTTTCTTTTCTGTCTCTTCATGTTGTTAGAGGGGAAAAAGAAATGTTATTAATTTTTCCCATCTTTACTTACTTTGTTCTTTAAAATCCACCTTTCTCTCAAAATCTTAGTGACTTTCTGAAGGCCACAGGTTTAATATGCACTTCCATGAAACTGCGTAACATTATTAATAAAGGAGAAGTTTCTGTTTTGATTACCAGGAATATGCAGACATTCTGACATTTGGAGTCAGTTATTCAGGTCTGTCATTCCGGTTTGTACATATCCACAAATGGCAGCACTTCATAAAAAATAGGTTACAGACCATGAGAACAATAGGGGAAAAAAAGAGAGAACACTTTCATGCAAAGCTTTAATTAATGTTAAGCCAATGCTGGCCTGTAGGAAATGTCAAGTTCCACTGGATAAATCAGGCCTGCTGCTTGGTTTTGCAACACATCATGTTCTGTGTTCAATAAGATGCCAGGTTGCTTATTTTGCTTGTCATTTATGTGCAGCGTTTTTCATGTGGTCTTAGAATAAAGTGCCAAAGTTGTCTGGTTCCCTGACTTTATTCTACGATTAATAATGCATTAGCTTAGCAAAATATTTGCTTCTGCTGTTACTCTTGAGGTTATGAAATTAAATATATATAACTGAAAAATACAGTAAGTATATAGGAAATAAATCTTTCTCTGCTCTTCCCTTCCCCATTTTCATTGAGGCAGCTCTTTTAGTTATAAGATCAGCTCTTGAATTTCAAAACATATATATGAAAAGACTTCATTAAACTTGCTCAGCTCTGATTTGACTGCCTCTGTGAACTTAAAAGCCCATCACTACATAAACCCAAGCCCTATTCACCACTGTGATAACACAGCTTTACAACAGAACAGCTCCACTGATTTCAACACTTACTTTGTTGCATGCATCAGAAGCTTCACATCATTAATGATATTTTTAATATATTTTAAATATTTTAGGTTATAAGTTTTACATAAAAGTGTATAGAGGTCCTGATTTTTTTTTTCAGGAGGGAGATACTGGGGATAGTAACTTTGGCCTTGGTTTCAGACCCAACTCCTGTCCATGCCAAGCATGGCATTGTTGGATTTGCTCACTTGTTCTCACCAGTGGATCTCCAGAGACACAGAGTGACGCTTGCAATTTCTTCTCTTTGTGTCCTTGTAACCCCTTAAAAGACTTCTTTTTTTTCCCGTCCTCATTTCTTAGTTCCCCAAAATGTTTCCTTCCTGTATTCTTTGAAAGAGGAAGAGCCAAGCTGAAGACCGGGGCAACATCAGCTGAAACAGGGTTTTCTATTTGACCTTTTCATCTTCATACATGCACATCCTTATGGTGTGTTACAGGATGAGCTTAAGTGTCCATTTCCCTCAGGCACTGCCTCCCTTGTCATCTATCACAAGCAAATACCCATCAGTTTGGGACATTATTTCTTTGTGTGTTCCAGCTGTTTAGAAATTTGTGGGAGTAACTGATCCTTTGGTTCATCATCTAGCTACAGAATGCTGGACTTAATAACTAAGAATGGTTTGCAATAGATGCCAAAGGACTATTCTTTTCTTAATTAGAAAAAATTAAAAAAAAAAGTTTCGGGCCTAAGGTGAAATTTTGTTCTGTTAAATATATGTAATTTTTTTCTGATTTATATTCTGAATACCTTGGTTTTTTGCAGTTTTTAAGCACGAATTTGTACTTTGAAATAAAAAAAGTGAAATGCTCAAGCAAAAAAAAGTTGAAAATTTTTCTTTTCTATTTTATTACTGTTCCTGTACAAAATATTTGAAAAATTAGAACCATTATTTTGACCTTCTTCAAATTGTCGGAAAATAAGTAATAATTCTTCTTAAAAGGCCTGCTTATATTATTACCACTTTAAACTTCTCCTCTGTGAAAACCAAATCCTACAGTCTTGTAAACTTCAGCATATTATTATTTCAGATGGAATTATCTGAATTTCCTGCTCTGTTGACACCTTTCTTTGTCTAACATGTTTGTCTTGCTCGCTTTGTTTCTAAATATTTATTCATGGCGAATGTTGAAGACAGAAGTCTGAGCTAGATGATTTGTTGCTCTGATGACGTAAGCTTGAGCTCATGTTCTACTATTATTTAATATTAATGAAAGTGGATGACAAGGAGGGTTTGGATTGGGCATACAGATACCTTTGGAACGGTCAAAAGACAATCAAGGAGATAATTAGATTGTAACAGCAATATATAATTAATGCAATATAATGGGACAGATCTCAATCTGTTGCACCAGTGGTAAATCCAAGGTAAGCCTATTAATGTCAGCGACAGACATTTGTGTATGTTGTACACTGATTTAACTGAGGTTTGATTCAGGCTCATTAAGTGACACATGTTTTTACTTGTGTCGTTTGTATGGGCAGACTGTGGATGATTAGCCTTAGCTTGAATGCCACTATATATTAACTCTTTTAAGACATGTGAATTAAACTCTGACTAGATGCCAGAGATTCCCTAATTAGAAGTGCAATCCATCTCCATGTTAAATTCAATGTTCCTTAAAGGCAACAAACTCCACTGAATGTTTCTCACCAGCTGTGGGCAAATCAACACCTTAAAACATTCCCTAATCAAAACAGAGAATAAGATCTTATTTAACTGCATGCAAGTTCACTTATTCATTTGTTTTACTATTTTTAAGAAAATTTATATTTTTATATTTCATGGAAATGGCCAAAACTGTGCTCTTGAGTAACGTATTGATATTATTTATATGGATCAGTATCCCATAATGCATACTAAAAGAAGCCGAACTGGAGAAAGAGAGGCACCTTACCTCACATTAGTCACTTTCTCATGATGTCATAGAGCCCATGTTTGGGTTGGAAGGGACCATAAGGATAATTTAGTTCCAACCCGACTGCCATGGGCAGAGACACCTTCCATCAGACCAGGCTACTCAAAGCCCTGTCCAACCTGGTCTTGAACACTTCCATGAAGGAGACATCCACAGCTTCCCTGGGCAACCTGTGCCAGTGCCTCAACACACTTACAATGAAGAATTTCCTTCGTATGTCTAATCTAAATCTATCCCCTCCCAGTTTAAAGCCATTGCCCCTTGTTCTGTCACTCCCCAGCTTTGCTTTAGACCCCTATCAGGTACTGGAAGGCTGCTGTAAGGTCTCCCCAAAACCCTTCCTTCTCTAGGCTGAACACCCCCAACTCTCTCAGCTTTGCCTCATAGGAGTGGTGCTTCATCCCTCTTATTGTCTTTATGGCCCTCCTCTGGACTCGCTCCAACAGGTCCATGTCCTTCTTTTGTTGAGGACTCCTTGTCAGTCTTCCACGTGGCCCAGGGAGAGCCCAGGTTGGTTCAGCTTAAGCCACCAGCTTTTAGATATGCATGTTAGGTAAGACAATTTCCAGCTGTTGTATACTGTCTAAAGTGAATCTAGCCATGTATAGCCAAGTGCACCACTTTGTGAGTGCTCATTTCTCTCAAGCAGTTCAGACATATAAGGTTACATGCTGCTATCCGGAGTTTAGTCTCTTCAGCCTATGTCTATAATGGTGAACTCAACAATTTGCTTGCTGAAGCAAACAAACAAAAAGATCAGTAATATATCCTATGTTTCAAAACAGCATGATGACATGCAAACTACCTCTGGGGAGTGGATCCTCTCTGGTGTTGCTGCCAAAGTGCGTCTCAGATCAAGTTTTTTCTTAGAACACTAGCTAGGCTTTATTATTATAGAAATAACTTACAGTATTCCCTTAAGTGCTGTACAAAAGAAAATGATGGAATTAGTATTCTAGTGGCCAATGAAGAAGTATTCTGAGCTGATGTAAACCAAACTATGACAATTTCTTGATACAGAGGGGGATTCAAAGTCCAGTTAGGTTAACAGAAAAGCTCCTTTGATTTCTTTAAGTTTGAAACAGGCCCTTAAGGCTCATCTCAATATCAGACTCAATGAGAATGAGAAATTCTGTCTAGCCTTACAGAGGGGTTGAAGAGGTGAACTCGTTCATGTCTGCTAGATATTTGGATACTACAGAGATGAGCATCATGGAAAAGTCCATAAAGAGTTGACAAGTTATGGAGGATTTGGATGCTGTGAGGTAAATAAATCTCAGGCCTGCACATTGAAACAGGGCAAATAAATGGTGATACTGAAGGTATGATGTGTGTCCTACCCTGCCAAAGGGCAAAATGAATCATTGCTTGTGGGCAAAAAATAACTCAAGACTAGAATATTAAGGACTGTCTTCTAATACAAACACAGAAGAAGAAAAATTAGAATTGGATGGGAGACTTATTGCTTATTTTTCCAATTCAAGGGACAACTCTTAAGTCCAGGATTTTATTTTTAACTGAAACGTGATTGTATCTCAGGAGCTGAGATTTTGGCATCTTTTCATTTTTTTTTTCAGTATGCTGCCTCTTCTATATTTTATCTTGAAACAGAAGAGGTTTTGGAAGCTGTGCTAGTGTGAAGGGTTTCTTTGGCTTCATAGTATACTTCTACTCTAGATTTTTTATACTAGCTTATGTAACTAAGATCTTTCCATAATTTGATTAGCTGTACTATTAGTATTTTGACAATTCTGTCTTTTGTGTAAGCTCTGTTGTATTTATTTGGGTCATTTCCTTGGGTCGTAGGAATTACAAAATATATTTTGTCTTTTTATCCTTTTTTCCCACTCTACTTCTCCCTTCAGATTTCTTTAAATTTCTACTTTCTGTATTTGCCTTCAACTTTTATTGTTTGGTTTTTTTAATGTTTGTTCCCTTCTGTCTTTTTTCCACTTTTTCTCTTTTCCCACTTTTTCTGTTTTAGATGCAAATCAAAATTTGTTACCTTGAATCCTTTTCTATTCCCAAAGTAAAAATTATGAAATTTTAACAAGCAGGTGACCTTCTGTTACTGTTTTCTTAACTCATCTTCCAGGTTTTTAATTGCTATTGCTTTGAGCACCTTGACAGCTGTTTGACAATGACATCTACTTTTAGTTACACCTTAACCATTATGATAAACCACAGAGAAAGCTTGGTTTCTCAAGAGAAAATTCACTCTTACATCTCATGCTAAATCTGCAGCTCTAACATGACATGCAGAAACCTAAGATGAAGCTTTCTAATTATTATTTAAGCATGGAAGTCATCTTCACTGTTTTGTCTATGAAGTCACACACTGAGCATTTTCTTTTCCATTAGAAACATGACATCCGTTCTAATGTCATAATGTGATTTTTTTTTTCCATTTGAGAAATGCATACAAATTTAAATGTCTATACTAAAGTTAAAAGTTTGGTGTCAATGATGGAAAGATGAATCACTCCATTGTCCTCAAACATTGCCCTCTAACACCTGTGTGAGAAGGTACCTCATGGGTAAGGTGGACTTACTGAGATCAGATGGAGATATTTAGGTTTCATTTCTCAGCCAGACTATTTAACAAGCTAAATATTCACCAAAGACATTTTGAAATCCCTGATTTATCAGGTTTGCATAAGACATGTAAGGCATTTGTAAAGTCAAGACTACAAAATTTGAATCCTGAGTAGGATAAAATACAAAATAATATTGTCCCATTTGTCCTTTGCTGTGAGCCTGAAGTCTCATATTTGTTGCAAATGTAACTTACCAAAAAATAAAAAAAAAATAAAAAAAAAATCAAGAGCTAATGGTGGTCCCAAACTAAAAGACATAAGGCTGCAGATTGTCTGCTTTGTCTTTATCAACTAGGCTGTGAGATTTTGAAACAATAGCAAAAAAAAATCTTTTATTATTATTTTGTCCTGTCTTTGGCAAAATTTGGAAGAGTTCAGATTTCAAGCTAAGCATTTCCACTTTGTACTCTCCTACGTTGCTCACCTCCACATCTCTGACTTGAATCGCTTCCAAATAGGCTGCTATATTTACAGCTGCTATTACAGATCATGTAATATATGTTAAACCTGTGTTTACAGCCTAATAATTTTCTTGTATCTTTAAATGTGCTACGAAGTATTTTGTAACGCAGATTGTCTTCTTTTTTTATTTGTCAGTAAAAATAGTGAAGGGAAGCTACAAAAACCCTGTGTTTTCTTGTTACTGAGAACACCCTTGCTGCTGTACTGCTTTGAGTCTGAAGAGCCAGAACCAGTCTGTGGCTGCAACCTCGAACGAACTGCAGCTGTCAGAAGTGGCAGAGGAAGTATTTAACCAGTCTAAAGAGACAACTGAGCCATATCCTCTATACTTCCAGTTGCAAGGAATGATGAGGAAAGAAACAGGATTAGCCAGCAGATCAGTACCTGGCTCTGAGCCCATTGTCACCACTGGAATTTTGGTTTTTTTGATCATAGGTTGTTCATGGGTTGGTCTACATGACACCAGGCTGGCTGGTGACAGATGGGGTGTGCCTGTCTCAAAGGGGCAAAAGGATCTATATGCAGGAGTCACAGGCATGTCACAGACATGACTGAGAATGGTAATGTAGGAATTAAGGCTTCTCCAAAAAAGGTGGCGGGATCTCTAGCGAAACTGAAGTGTATCTACACCAATGCACACAGCAGGAGGACCCGGAAGCTGTTGTACAGCAGGAAAAATATGATATAGTTGCAATCACAGAAACATGATGGGATGACCAGAAACATGGCGGCATGATTGTCCCTGCTTACTTCAGGGGGCTTGGACTAGATGATCTTTAAAGATCCTTTGCAACTCAATACATTCTATCATTCTATGACTCGCCCAACTTGAGTCCTGCAATAGATGCCTATAAGCTCTTCAGAAGGGATAGGCAAGAAAACGGAGGTGGTGGAGTACCCCTGTATGTTAGGGAGTGTTTTGACTGTGTAGAACTTGATCATAGCGATGATAGTATTGAGTGGTTGTGGGTAAGAATCAGGGGAAAGGCCAACAAGGCAGAAAGCATGGTGGAAGTATGTTATAGACCACCCAACCAGGATGAAGAGGCAGAAGGAATATTCTACAAGCTGCTGGGAGAAGTTTCAAAATCACAAAGCCTTGTTCTCATTGGAGAGTTAAATTTACCAGATACCTGCTGGAAATACAATGCAGCAGAGTAGAAACAGACTAGGAGGTTCCTGGAGTGTGTGAGAGATAACTTCCTGACACCGTTTTTGAGGGAACCAACTACAGAAGGTGCCCCGCTAGAGTAGAACAGAGAAGGACTTGTGGGTAATGTGATGGCTGGAGGCTTTCTTGGGAGCACAGAACACAAAATGATAGAGTTTTCGATTCTTGGAGAAGTAAGGAGGAGAGGAAAAACCGTCACCTTGGACTTCTGGAGGGCAGACTTTGGCCTGCGTAGAAGCCTGGTTGACAGAATCCTTTGGGAAAGAGCCCTGAAGGGACAAGGAGTCCAGGAAGGCTGGAAACTCTTCAAGAAGGAACTCTTAAAGCCACAGGAGCAAGCCATTCCCTTGTACTGAAAGACAAGCCAGCAGGGAAGAAGGTCAGCCTGATTGAACAGAGAGCTCTGACTGGAGCTCAGGAAAAAGAAGACTTTGTG
>NW_010208080.1:16072-34205 GCF_000695765.1 Mesitornis unicolor
GAAGAAGGGGCAGGCAACTCAGGAGGAGTACAAGGTTGCTATAAGGCTGTACAGGGAAAAAACTAGAAGGGCCAAAGAACAGCTGGAACTTAATCTAGTTAGTGCTGTTAAAGACAATGAAAAAGGTTTCTATAAATACATTAGCAACAAAAGGAGGACTAAGGAGAGTCTCCCACCTCTAGCAGGCGTGGGGGGAAACATAGTGACCAGGGATGAGGAAAAGGCTGAGGTACTTAATGCCTTCTTTGCCTCAGTCTTTAGTAGGAAAATCAGTATTACTTTGAGTACCCAGCCCGAGTGTGAAGACACGGATGGGAAGCTAATTGAAGCCCCTATAATCCATGAGGAGATGGTTAGTGACCTGCTACACCCCCTAGATATAGACAAGTCTATGGGGCCAGATGGGATCCACCCCAGGGTCCTGAGGGAGCTGGGAGAAGTTCTTACCAAGCCACTTTCCATTATTTACCAGCAGTCCTGGGGAGGTCCCAGTTGACTGGAGGCTTACAAATGTGACACCCATCAACAAGAAAGGCCAGAAGGAGGAGCTGGGGAACTACAGACCTGTCAGTCTGACCTCGGTGCCAGGGAAGGTCATGGAAAAATAACATCTTAAGTGCCATTACGCAGCACATGCAGGACAACCAAGTGATCAGGCCCAGTCAGCATGGGTTCAGGAAGGGCAGGTCCTGCTTGACTAATCTTATCTCCTTTTATGACAAGTTGACATCATTAGTGAATGAGAGAAAGGCTGTGGATGTTGTCTACCTGGACTTTAGTAAGTCCTTTGACACCATTTCCCACAGCATCCTCCTGGAGAAGTTGGCTGGGCATGGCTTAGATGGGCACACACTTTGCTGGGTTAAAAACTGGGTGGATGGCCGAGCACAGAGAGTTGTGGTGAATGGAGTCTAATCAAGCTGGTGGCCAATCACAAATGGTGTTCCCCAGGGCTCAGTACTGGGACTACTTCTATTTAACATCTTTATCAATGACATGGATGACGGACTTGCACCCTCAGTAAGTTTGCAGATGACACTAAGTTGAGAGGGCGTGTTGATCTGCCTGAGGGTAGGAAGGCTCTGCAGAGGCACCTGGACAGGCTGGATCGATGTGCCAAGGCCAATTGTACAAACTTCAAGACGAAGTGCTGAGTCGTGCACTTTGGTCACAACAACCCCAGGCAGTGCTACAGGCTTGGGGAGGAGTGGCTGGAGAGCTGTCTGGAAGAGAAGGACCTGGGGGTGATGATTGACAATTGGCTGAAAATGAGCCAGCAGTGTGCCCAGGCAGCCAATAAGGCCAATGGCATCCCGGCCTGCATCAGGAGTACTGTGGCCAGCAGGAGCAAGAAAGTGATCCTTCCCTTGTACTTGGTACTGGTGAGGCTGCACCTCAAATACCGTGTTCAGTTTTGGGCCCTTCACTACAAGTAGCAGACTGAAATGCTGAAGCATGTCCAAAGAAGGGTAACGAAGCTGGTGAAGAGTCTAGACCAAAAGTCTTATGAGGAGTGGTTGAGGGAAGCAGAGTTGTTTAGCCTGGAGAAAAGGAGGCTCAAGGGAGACCTTATCACTCTCTATAACTACCTGAAAGGAGGTTGTAGTGAGGTGGATATTGGTCTTTTCTCCCAAGTAACAAATGACGAGAAAAGAGAAAATGGCCTCAAGTTGCACCAGGAAAGGTTTAAATTGGACATTATGAAAAATTTCTTCACTGAAAGCATTGGAATGGTCTGCCCAGGAAAGTGGTGGAGTCACCATCCCCGGCATTATTTAAGAGAGATGTGGATATGGCATTTAGGGACACGGTTTAGTGGTCGACCTGGTAGTGTTAGGTTGACGGTTGGACACCATAAACTTAAAACTCATTTCCAACTTAAGAAATTGTATTATATATTTCAAAGTTATGCTAATTTGGGCATTGTAACTGCCTAAATCGGGGAAAAGTACCTGTAAGCTGTCTCTCTTTTCTTCTGATCCTGGGCATAAACAGAATAAAATTACCATCATATCCATCAGTCATGTTGCTATACTAGATGATATGAACTGTATAACTTGAAATTTCCTGACCGGTGATACAGAAAAAGGAGTCCACCATAGAAATCATATTTGGCCATATTCCCTCTTCTCTTTGTGCCAGTATAAATGCAACTGAAGAAAAGCACAAAAGGATAAACATGTTAAGAAATCTTAAAGCTGAAATGCTGAAACTCGAACACAGTTTGTGCATACTGTAACAAGCAGAGATAGGGCAGGTAAACTGTTTTGTCTGGATGCAGATCCTAGTTCAGATGTGATTTGTTGCCTTTGATTTCTTGTGAATTTGGTTTGACAGGCAAGAGATCACTCAGGGTAAAGTCTTCACTGTGTTTGTGTCAGTAGCACTCAGGAATTCCAGTTGTGGGCCAGGACCCATTATAAGAACTGTTGTACAAACATAACTACAAACAAATTTATGTCATGTTATATTCAAATCAAGGAAGAAAATCGGTCGGTTAGCTATAGTTGAGCCAAAAATTAAGTATGAGTTTTGATTTTTTAGTTTTCAGATCATGTTCGTAAGCACACGAATGACGTCGGATTTTCAACTTTAATCTAAACAAATACAAATACTGAAGATGTTAATTCCTTTATTTCATATATTTTCATTGTTTTCACTTTGTGCAGAATCAAAACCTGGAAGAATTATAAACTGAAATATTGTCACCACTGTTCTTTGGACTCCAGCAGTGTTTAAAATATATAATCAAATAATTATTTGCAAGTGTTTACAACCTAGGATGTATTTTCTTCGTAAATTTTGCAGCCGCACCTAACATCATTTGAAGATGTTACAGTTTGTAAATAATTTTATATTGGATTTTTTTTCTTCGTTGTAGAAGCAAGCTTAAATGAGCTGTTTCATTATTACTTCAATAATGCACAATCAGCAAAGCTTTCATGTATCTTGATTATTGACGACTACTGATGAAATAGGAACAGACAAAGTTTGTCAGGTGGAGACCCTCACAGACACAAGTCACCACAGCTAAGCAGCATGTCCATCTAAATTTAAGTCTTGGATAGAAAAGGCAGAGTGGGAAGGAAGGTAATCAACGCCTATTAAATTTGGACAGGGACAGAAAGAGTGGCCTTTGCTGACTGACAGACAAGGTTATATGGCTGAACAATAATTTGAAGGCTTGAATTATTCATGTCCAATTCAAGGTAAAAAGGTTTAACCCGGTGATATCATCCTGTTACAGAACTTCGTTAAAGCAAAAATATGCTATTCTTATTCCTAAATTTTATTTTACTTGCTTCTATACCTTATACATGAAAACACAGAAGAGAATGAGGAAAACTGCTAATATTTACAGGAGGAGATATGTGTATGTATAAAGATCCCTGAACAAATTGCCATTTAAAATGAAAAAGCAAACAGCTTCCACAGTCTTTGATGCAGTCTGCAGGTGAACTTCAGACTTCTCTTCCACCGTGGCCTGCTCAACAGAGCTGCACAGCTCTGAAGTCAAGACGATAGAGATGGATCTATCACTAGGATTCCACCTGTATTTGAAAAGAAATAATTTTTTAAAGATATATTTATTTACTGACAAGAGATACAAACACCATCATAATACCATCGTATGTCCTACTATTCACTACGGCTTCCTGAGTTTGCATTCCACAGTATTCATTGGTTGCAATGAAGAGTTTATGGTCCAAAATCATTACATAGCTAGATACGTACCATTTTACCCATGTACCAATATAGGTTGGAGACTGTACTGTTGGGGAGTAGCACAGCAGAAAAGGACCTGGGTTTGTTGGTGGACAGCAAGATGACCATGAGCCAGCAATGTGCCCTTGTGGCCAAGAAGGCCAACGCCATCCTGGAGTGTATCAGAAGGGTTGTGGTTAGTAGGTCAAGAGAGGTTCTCCTTCCCCTCTACTCTGCCCTGGTGAGATCACATCTGGAATATTGTGCTCAGTTCTGGGCCCCTCAGTTCAAGAAAGACAAGGAATTGCTTGAAACAGTCCAGCACAGAGCCACAGGGATGATGGAGGGAGTGGAGCATCTCCCTTATGAGGAGCAGCTGAGGGAGCTGGGTCTCTAGCCTGGAGGAAACTGAGAGGTGACCTCATTAATGTATATAAATTCGTAAAGGGTGGGTGTCAGGAGGATAGAACCAGGCTCTTCTCTCTGATGTCCAAGTACAAGGAAAAAGGTGCAAGCTGGAGCATAGGAGGTTCAACCTGAACATAAGGACAAACTTTTACACTGTGAGGGTGACAGAGCACTGGACCTTGCTGCCCAGAGAGGTTGTGGAGTCTCCTTCTCTGGAGACATTCAAAACCTGCCTGGACGCATTCCTCTGTGACCTGGTCTGGGTGATCCTGCTCTGGCAGGGGGGTTGGACTGGATGAGCTTTGGAGGTGCCTTCCAACTCCTAATATTCTGTGATTCTGTGAGATACTATGGAAAGGATCAACAAAGAAGCCTATTTGTAAAGACACATACAGATAACAATACACTTTGGAGAGCCCAGCTCTGTTTCAAGATTCACTTTTACCTGTTAGCATCAAGCAATTTATTGATGAATTAATTTAGCCTGAGACAATATTAATTCTATCTTAATTCCAGTTAAACAGACCTGAAAGACAGCTTTTAATTGTACATGCTGCCATGAAATTTGTCTTTGGCAAAACCTGAAGACTTCTTACTAAATTTCTCCCTTTCTAACCAGAAGTGCATTTAAACTGCATTTTTCTGTTACAAAATCCATCACCAATTCTATCTGTCCTATAGTTCACAGTATTCTGCCTTATTAATATCACTGGAAGTCTGTATCTGTGAAGCATGGATTATTTGTATGATGTATCCGATTCCATATTTTGGATCCTTTATTTTGTACTTCTGATCTCAGTGGGACTCCAGGAGTATTTGTGGTGCCTCAGGGAACTGAGCCATGGACAGGATTTGTGATCCTGGGTCAGTGGCAATTTATAGCAGTCATCAACCTCATGCCTCTTCATCTCTTTTATTAAGATAAATCTCTTACATGCCCACCTTTAAGATCCCATTTTAATGTAGTCATATAGGCCACTGGCTTACTGATTTTGCTTTCACAGACCTGTAACTTCCAGACTTTTAACCAAGTCACTGGTATAATCCTCGTGGTTTTTATATTCTCTCCAGAGCAGCTCCTCCATCTCCCTGCACATCGGGTCTAACTAGGGTAGATTTTTCCAGTTACAGGAAGACTGCAGTAACTTTTCTGAAGTGCTTTACCCACTCAGTGACATCCCCTGTGGGGATTTCAGAGTAATTTCCTATAGTTATTAATCTGTGTTTCTCAGTGCTTACTCTTTTCTTGCAAGCAGTAGTTACCAGCCCAACACATGGCTGTGTGCTGTTGCACATAGGAGTCCTTAGCTCTGCTCTGGCCAGAGAAGTGCTATCAGTTTCACTGTGCTGTCCCACCCTTTCTTAGTGATCTTGACACAGACAGCCTGTACTTTGAGACCAGATCTGCAGGACACCTGGGGGTTAGTGGGGGACACGCAAAACAAAACAAAACAAAACATTTAAGTATATAAATTGGACCAGAACTGCAGTGGTTTTTGTGTGATGGGTCTAAATTTTCTTCTAGCTTTGAGACATCAAAGTGATCTGGAATAGCATATTATGGTCAGATGAGCACCTGTTTAGTGTTCAGTTGTTGGCTTTATTTCTGCAGAAAAACATAGTTACTTTGGGGAAATAATTCCTTTTCTTACCTAAAACTCAACAGCAAAAGCAAATAGAAAATCTAATATCAGCTTGACTTGAAAGATCCTTCTTCTGTGTGCATAGGAACTCACATGAAATGTAAATACTTATCACTGACTGATCTTTTTCATCAAGCAAACTTGGGAATGCATGCTTCAAACTGAGCAGAAATTGGAACACCGTGTGAGAAATCACAGAGACACTGACACACTCTGGACATTATCTCCCAAGAAGATAAACTCTATTCAGTGTCAAAATAACATCCCTTTGTGAATAGAGGATACAGTAGAAATCCAGTCTGAATGCAAAATGTCAAAATACAGTAACTATTGTATGCATGCACAGACCTAGGAAGGAACATTTCTTTTCCAGCCTTCACTTGTGACTCAGCCTTAGAAACCACTGGCCTATTTTCTGCTCTCTTCATCCAAAGATGGTTTCACAGTTTTCACTCTTTCATCATCTCCTTGGGGCAATTTAGCTACTTCTGTGTCATGTAATCCATCACTCACTAAATAATTAATTTACTCAAGCAAGAACAATCTCATGGGGTTTAAGGTTTCTGAGTGAGAAGAGGTGACAGCTGATGTGCTATTTAAGAAGGAATCAGAGATGAAGAAAAAACAAACACACTACATTATTTTCTTTAGGGTTTTTGGTTTGTTTGTTTGGGGGGGGTAATTGTTATACACTTTGCAGTCATCAAAATTCTTTCCTGGTTAACTTTTTCCATTAGGCATATCAGATTTCATTCCTCTGGTGTTATTTTCCTGAGTAAGGCTGGGAAACTGGTCTATTCTCTGTTAATCGATGTGTATGTAAGGTCAGGAGGGGATTGAGAACCAAGTCCAGCTCCCTTTATAATCAATTGCAGCACCATGGGAGCAGGAACAGATCATTTCTAAGGTGACTTTTTTTCTCAGTGTAATGGCAGCCCTAAGCTGTACATTTTCCTCACCAGGCTTGTAGAGAGCAACCAGCATTTGAGAAAGTGTGGGAATGAATGAACGACACATGGCTGAAAGCACGGAGAAGGCTGCTCTGGTGAGTCGGTAGAGGCACACAGACTACTTGACAGAGCTCCTTGGTAAAACTGTTTGTATAAACATATACATATATATGTATTTGTGTTAACACATATACATAACAAACAAATTACTTTACTGCAGTTGTTTATAGCTTAGAGGAGTAGTTTGGATTTTTCTCTGCCTTTAAATGATAAAGCAGCAAATGCAGTCAGGCAGGATACATACACACACATACATATATAATGAATATTTTTACATACATACATCTATCCAGGTACTTATGAATATATATATACGTATGCATATGTATATAGATGCATGTATTTATGTACATGTGTATTTAAACTGTATGGGCACAATATTTTCCTCTCCAACCAAAAATATTGGTGGGATTAGTCTTTAGCATATAAAAAGCACCATATTATCTGTCACCTAGTTCATTCATGAATGACAAGGCCACCTCAGAGCTTTTCACCTGAAGCATTATCACCACTTTTCTCATGTGTGGAATACTCACATGCTCTGTGATTTTCTTTTTCCTTCTGTTCAGTCTTAATTCAAACCTAATGATTATCTAATAATCAATGCGTCTTATCTATTTCCTCTTCATAAAAAAGAGCTAATTTTGAGCTGAGAATCCTCCATCTGCAATCTCAAAATTAATTTACTTACACAGTTTGACATATCTCAGATTAAGGGGGACTTTTCCAAACTGTCTCCAAAATTTTCACAATTCATGAGACTTTTGGTAGATTTCATGTGCAAATTTTCCAGAGGAAACATGAGAACTAAGGAACATTGCTTTTTCATTATATTTTCTATGGAACAGATGTTTTATGTGAAGACTTGCAGATGCGTGATTTATACGTGAGTATGGAGTGCATTGTTTTAACTCATAATGTCTTGACTTTCACAAGCAAGGCATATATTATTTCTGACATTTAACCTCCAACAGAATAAATATGGCTGTCTTTTTTAAAGCAGTTCTGAGAGAGCTCAGTTCCCACTGGAAATTTCCTCAGCTCTTTTGAAAACCATACTGTAATTGTATAAAAGAGTGGAAGTTTAGGATGAAGCACTGAGTCTGCAGGTTGCATTTATGCAATCTGAGGCATGTGAGCGGGCAGAGAACTCCGGGGGCAATGGTCAAGGACTTGGGGGTCCAAGTGGTTTTCTCCTTGATTCTGTTGATGAGGGGGAAGAAACTGAGTAAGAGCAGATAGATCCTGAATGTCAGCAACTGGTTTTGCAGTGGGTGTGGGCAACAGAGATTGTTTTTTGTTAGCATGGGACCTTCTTTCAAGATTAAGGACTGTTATGAAGAGACAAATAAGTGGGGTGAAAACATCTTTGCCAACAGGCTGACTGAGCTGGTAAGGAGAACTTTAAACTAGACAGAACAGTGGAGTGAGGTGATAACCCCCAGTCAAGTAAGGAACTGGTGGACCAGCTTGGCAAGCAAATGGAGAAGGGTGATATGGACAAGAGATGTCCAAATGAACAAAACAGGGCTGAAAGTGATTCATCTCAAGTATATGTGCATAACAAAGTGGCTGCAAGATAGCATTATGGGGAAAGCTACTCGTATTTTTTCTGGGAATCAGTACAACTGGGTGCATCTCTGCAGTGCCTGTCCACTTCTGCATGTTGTGTAGGGAGCAAGCAGGAGAAAGTAAGAGATTCTTGTACAGATGCAAGACTATGATCTTGTTGAAACATGGATAGCTCACATGCATGGAGTGCTGCTGTGGATGGACACCAGGTCTCTAGGAAGGAAGAGCCAGGACAGCAAGGAAAGTGAGTTACCCTTGTGGGGAGGGAGCACAGAATCACAGAATCACAGAATCACAGAATCACAGAACGTTAGGGATTGGAAGGGACCTCAAAAGATCATCTAGTCCAATCCCCCTGCCGTAGCAGGAACACCTAGATGAGGTTGCACAGGAAGGCGTCCAGGCGGGTTTTGAATGTCTCCAGAGAAGGAGACTCCACAACCTCTCTGGGCAGTGGGAATGTAAGGAGGACTTCCTGGGAACAGATGAAAATGCAGTTGAGCCTTTATGGATCAGGATTAGAGCACAGCCCAACATAGTTGGACAATGGCTGTTTACATTGTGGGTGTCTGCTACAGGCTGTCTGATCAGAGTTCCTTGTGAGGCCCACTCTGAATTGTATTTGAAAGGTCATGATGATCAGAGAGGTTCCTGATGACTAAAAGAAAGGATATGTCAATTCAGTCTTCAAGAAGGACAATTTAGGGAACTAAAGGCAGATCATCCTCACCTTGGCCCCTGGGAAGGTGATGGAGCCATTTCCAGGTGTATGAAGAAGGTGATTGAGAATAGTCAACATAGATTTACGAAAGGGAAAGCATGCCTCACCAGCTCGATAGCTTTCTATGATAAAATGGTTAGCTCAATGAACTGAGTGAGAGCCATAGATATTTTCTATCTCGACTTGCAAGCCTTTGATGCTGTCTTCCATAATATCCTCATAAACAAACTCGTGTAATATGGACTAGAGAAATGGATACTGATGTAAATTGGAAAATGACCAGTGAGCTGGGATTAGAATATTGTGATCAGTGGCACTGTCTCCATCTGGAGGCCTGTCGCTAGCGGTGCACTCCAAGGGTTGATATTGAGGTCAGTGTTTAATGCACTAGTTAATGACATGAGTGATGGGATGACGTGCACCCTCGAGAAGTTTGCAGAAAATGCAAAACTGAGACATGCAGCTGATATACCAGCAGGTTGTGCTAACATTCAGAAGGGCCTAGACAGACTGGACAGCTGGGCCCATGCAAATCTCTTTAAGTTCAACAAAAGGAAGTACCAAGGCCTGCATCTGGGGAGGAATCTCCTCCCAAGTACTGGTCTTTTTCTGAAAAGCTTAGAGCAGCCCAGAGTTTTTAATTTTTGCTGTCTCTGCTGCATCTGTTCAGTGAATCAGTAAGGGACAGCATATTATTTTGCTGAGGGCCAGGTGTTTTTCAGGGTAGAAATTCAACTTCTGTTAAAATACAGAGCAGGAAAATTCTACAGAGCCTAAGAAGGGGCAATAATGAAAGGAATCATGATGGGATTAAAGGATGATGATGACATAGTTTTGCTTATTGCAAACGTTGGGTTATGTTTTCCAGCCTATGAGTAGGTGAAGCATGAGAGAAACTTTTATTGGGAAGAGGTTATCAGAGTGTTAATTTGGATTTGATGTAAATGGGCACAAAGCCATCTTTACCACATTATTGAGCTGAATTGCTTAGAAAATTAATTTAACTCGTTTAAGAGGAAGTTAATAATTTTCTTTTTTTAAGTCTTAAAATAACATAATTTTTAGAATCTCTGAATTTAAAAGCATGTTAATAGGGCATTACAGCTTTTAATTTGGGGGTGGATGTTATATTCAGCTGTGACTTCACTGCTGTTAAATCTGGTGCGTGGTTAGAAAAATGTAATAAATGTATGTAAAAGGAGATGCCCTTATTTTCTTTGTTCTGCACAATAATTTGTTGTATTTAATTTCAGCAAAATATTTTGTACTGGCATAAACTGGCTAATTTCTGTTGATATCTGTGGAACTACACCAGCTTACACTAACTGATGAGCTGGCTATTATATTTTTATCAGAGATTTTCAGCATGCTTGAAAGGAAACTTTTTTGACCATGTCATAAAAACAGTGTTCCTCATAAAAAATAATCAAAAGAGAGGAGCATTTGCATTCTGAAGTTACATGTCTTCAGCCATATCCTTACATGTCTTTATTTGCCTACAGCTTCAGACTGCGTCCATTGTTAGTTTATGAACGTTAGAACTGTGACTTGAGAATGCTAATTGTCCCAAATTTTGAGAACAAACCTAGACACTCTTTTTCAACTGTATACTAGCAACTACTTGGAACATTTTATTTTGTAAAAAAAAAAATATCTTCTTAAAGGCAGATTCAGGGAGAGTATGACAATGAAACTTCTGATGTACATTCACATGGGGATTGAAGTTGTCTAACTTAAGCCATCAGAATTCTTGCTAGAGTAGCTATGTTTACTAGAATCAATTCTAATTATCATATATTTTGCTTATAAGGTGGAAATATTCACTGTGAATCAAGTATTCCCATTTGATATTATTCAGAGTAACAGCTACTCACAGGAATAATGATTTCAGGTTTAGGTAGTTCTGAATTTCAAGATTCTCAGGGCCCCAATGCCACTAAATATGGTGTATCTTTGGTGTTCTGTGCAGATAATCCTATTCAATACTATAGATCCCAAGAAAACCCTATCTCTAAAATGAAAACCGGTACTCAGCCAAACTGTGCATATACTGTCACCTGCTAAAGCTTGCTAACCAAAGTGCTCGTAGGCATGGTTCATGGTCCTGTTGATGTCAGCAGAGTATGTGTAAGTCTTCCCTGAAAATGAACCTCCATTTCAAATTCAGACCTCATGGTCGTCAGTCTTTAAGAAAGACACTCTGAAATATCTTATTTATATAGATTTAGGTTTTAATGTTCCTAACTGATCCAAGTTTAAAGTCCATGAGAAACCATAATTGCTTTACTTATGTATTCATATGAGAAATAAACAATATCTAGGCCTACAAAAGGTTTCTACAAAGTCTCTAGTATGCAATGCTGCTATCAGGAGTGAGTGTTCTGATGTACACTGAGTATAGCTGCATTAACTGTTCTCCTCAACTTTAATGCTGTGTTTCAGGTGTGACAATGTCTCCTACGTATTAGGACGGGGGACCATGACTCAGCCTCCTCCAGTTCCACTGCTGAATTAAAATCCTCTTCTAGCACAACCGCATCTGCACTGGATATCCACATCTGCAGTCATATATTACATGCCATTTATTTCTCATCTATATAGCAGGCTAACAAGGAGAGACAGGCATTGATCCACTTATCTCTGAACTACAGGAGTATTATTACTGTTGGGAAAAACCAGTAAGGAGGCACTAATGAAGCCAGACCTTATTATACTGTCTCAAATTTTTCTGCTATCTATCAAAGGTTGAACTTGCTAGTTTTTCTATATGGAAAACCACTACAATATAGTCTCATTAGGCTATTTCTTCTCTTGAAACACATACAAATATATCTACTTGATTCTCCTCTGTGTTTCTTTTCTTACTTTGGAATATTTTGTTGTAATTAATCATTTCTCACCTGAAGGAAGGATAGACAACCAGAAATGTACTGTGATGGCATAAACCACAGTTTTTCAGAAGCTAGACAAAAAGAAAAACAAGAAAAGAAGAAGGGAATGTGGGCAGAAGGAAGATGTAGGGGAATTAAAAGGCCGTGGAAGTAATTGCAGCTTCATGCACTTCTTGCTCATGGCAGATAGAAGACATAAACAAGGAAAGCCATGTCAGTGAAATAGAGTTTTTGTTTGGGTTGCTTTCATGCTCAAGATTATTACTATTATTATTTTTGTCCTTTCCATGTTCTTTTAATATATGGCCATTAACTAAAGTAGCAAAGGGGGAAAAAGATATTGCTTGTTTCACAATTACATTGGAATGCTGCTTTGATAATTAGTTTGCAGAAGCTGTCATGCTGGTCGATACTCTCTTCTCTGCTGAAGACAGCATTATTGTCTGATTTATATTTTGACTCATTCCCTTGTCCCTTTACGTTAATCGTCTGCTGTTGATAGCCATTTAACTTAATGTGTCTGGGGAAGTAGGGTGAATAACAGTAATGCGGAAGACAAGGATTAGAACCATTACCCATAAAGCAAAAAGGATTTTAGGCATTCAAAAAAAAGATGAGCCAACTATTCTATACAAAGAAAAACTTTTGACCTCTGGAGCACCTCTAGTTTCTCACAGTAGAGCACATGAGACTTTATATATACATATATATATATATCTACACACACACACATACGTGAACTTATATATATAGAATATATGTATATAAAAATAAATCTATAAAATATGTATGTACATCTGCAATTATAGGTATATATACACACATTTTCACAATTGCTAAGTTATTGTTGGCCTATTATTTAAGGACTGACAGGAAACTCTACAAAGCACAAAACCAGAGCTGAAGCAATTTGCAAGACTCATTTTCAGAAAGGCTGGACTATGGGGTAAGAAAATTGCTATGTGATCCTTTTGCTGCCATCTACTTGATTTTTCTTTCCTCTTTGAGTTTGCTTGTATCATCTGATCTGTGGATTTCAACACGGTCTCGTGGGATTGAGATTATGATTAGTACTAAACCAATGATTTAAATTTTTAATGAAAAAATTAATCATTGGAAAATAAAGTTTTGTGGGTTTGACTTTTGTTTAGTTTTGTTTGCTTGGTTGGTTGGTTTTGGTGTGGTTTTTATTTAATATAAAATGCCCAGGTTTTTTGTTTTGGTTTTGTTTTCAGAAAAGCATAAGGGTATTTTTTAAGGTTAATTTTTTGGGTTTTGCTGAAAAACTCCAGAGAAATAAAATCATGGAAATGTAGACCTGAAATAATCTAGAGAAATTCAGACCAGTTTGCACTATGGTGAGATGAAGTATACTTTGCCATTCCTGAGATGATATTATTATTCCTTGATATTATTCCTTGATTCAGATATTATAGTCTATGGCTACATACAGTTAAAGATGAGGAGCTTCATGATCCTAATACATTGCTTTTTGTATGTCCTCCAGCCAAATTATAAGGTACCCTGAAGAGGTTTATCAAATGCAATATCTTTCCTACTCTGAGGAGGTAAAATGTTTATGTCATATCCTAGTGGTGGAAGAGAAGCATGAGAAGATACCCAAATACTCATGGCAGCATGGCCATATTATAAAAGAAAAATGTTTTCTCTTTTTTTGGTGGATATTTCCTTTCTAATAAAAATCAATATTTTCCATAAGAAGAAGTGAATTGTCTGACTACATTTAATCACAGTGCAATAAATGCTAGAAAGATATCCATGTACTTTAACACGTCTAAAAAAGATATAAACTTGGAAAAGAAGTCTTGTTTTTCCTGTAAATTAACTTCATTCATTTTCCTTACTTGAATGGTGGATTCAGGAAAGCTGTTCAAGGCAACAGAGATTATGGATGTTCTTTAGTCCTTCTACATTAATTATAATTTTAAAACAGATTGGTTTGGGGTTTTAATCTCGCCTTCTGTTCTATACACAAGTTTGAAATTTGCTTTCAGGGCACTTTAGCTCATAATGGGTAAACACTCAATATGTTCAGCATCTCAACCTCATTGGATATTGGGACAAAAATATTCATGGCCCTTCAGAATTCACCTCCAAATACAAAGATCTGCAACGTCAGCTGGACACCACCAGAAAAGTCCCTGCAAAATCTTTAATGAGGACATGAATAGCACGCAGCAGACCTCTCTTATCAGCACTTCTTTCCTCTTTCAGTGATAGCAAAGCTAAAAAATGCAAGGATTTAAATTAATTTAATCACTTCTTGTTCTTATTTCATCTGAATCAATATTCAAATTTTAGTATTTGGGTTTAAAAGCACCTGCACTTTGACTTCTAAGCACAAATTTATTCAGTCATGCAGTTCTTTTGGTAACCTCATCTTTTCTCCTTAGTGCTTAACTCCATGAAAAGAGATTTACCTTTACCTATTACCCTGACTCTCTGTCTGTCACCTTCTGCTATGGTTGTGATGGACATGGGTGGGTATCTGTGGGATTTTCATTTCCTAGAGCCTGTGCTATACAAAATGGTCCTGGTCAAAGCCTGTGACATTTAAGACCCTTCTGTGGTATTTCAGATCCTTTGTTGTTGTGCAGGGAAGGTACTGAGAATTTCACACATCTAAATTAATTGATGTTTTAGCCTGGGAGATAACATGAAGAGCTGAAGAAGAAATCTCACCAGTGAAACAAGTATTTTAATGAGAAAAGTTCATTACAGGCTAAACAACATGTTCTGTTCAGATTTTAAGCACGTCTTTCAAAACCGTGCTGCAGTTTGAAACACTATGAGGGATGAAGAGCCTAAATGCTTCAGTCAGAGAATATTTGCCTTTTTTTCTCCTTCAGTAAATGACACTAGGCTTCAAATGCCAAAATAGAGCTGCATTTTTATTATCACACTTCCCTACAAACATCTAACTATTCTCCATCATGCAGCTGTGCAAAGTACTCACTCTTTAAACAGAGAAAAGACGCACACATTAGTTACCATAAAAAGTATTTGCGACTAACATGCAGGTAGAAACTCTGCTCTCCATCAGATGTGGAAATGTACATATTTTCTAGAATTCACTTTAAAAATCTATAGAACAGAATAGGGCCATGATCACCAAATATTTTTAACCACATGCTGCATCAGTAAAAAATGTCTGAGTACACATGCCCAGTAGATGTATTCTTATTTATTTATAATTTATACACATGTACATATGTACATGTGCACATGCACATTTATGCACATTAAGAACATGAAGTTCTAAAATTCTCTTGCTGTACCTCAACAGTTTGTATTGTGCACCACCTGGAGTGCATGCATTTGAGACCACTGGAAGAGAGAGCTGGTTTATTTTCTAAAACAAGGAAGAGGATCAAATAAGTGTTAGAGGCAGAATTAGCACATTCAAGGAAGTTCTATTTTCTTTCTAAAACCAGCTTTATTGCAGTTAGTGAAAGTGGAGCGCCCTTCTTTATGCCAGCATGCTGGAGGGACACTTAACTGGTAAAACTGGTCTTTTTATTCAAATAACTGGTTCCAGATGAGTAAGAATGAAGCCAATTTCATGCAGTCTTTTTGAGTCAAACCTATTATCTGGTGAAATGATATAGAAAATCATTGGTTTTGCTCTAAGCTTTTGATGTGCAACAACATCTGTTTATTGTGACAGTCTTATTTCAGACTTATTCTAAGTAACCCATGGAGGCCTTGTAGTTATGCTCTCTGTGTTGCACATGGCAACAGTCTGGTAATTAAAGGTGAATTAAGCACAAGAAAAAAAGCCCCAAATAATATATTTTTAATGAAAAATTCTGAAGCTTTTTCATTTCAATTTATTTCACTTGGCTCAAAACATAAATATCTGAGTACTTGAGAGACTTTTCAACTATCTTATAAATGAGAAGCAATATCACAATTTTAAAAAAAAATCATTCTGTGGAAATGTAATAAAATATTGTAGAAGAAACACTTAGATTAAACATTTCCAGATATAGCTACAAAAATCTTTGTTTTGCTTTTTTCAGAAAATTGAGGTAAATAAGTCATCTTTTTTATTAAAGATGAAAAGACTCAGGAATTAACTGAAACATATGCACATTTAAAAACAAACAAACAAACAAGATAAACAACAACAACAACAAAACAACCACCAAACTCTCCCCTCCCATTAAAAAAAAACAACACACAACAAAAATCCACAAAACCCCTGATTTATTTACCCTCAGGATTAAGTACATTATGGTGGCAGATTTGGAAGCTGAGCAGCAAAAGTGCAGCCTACCTATGCTAGGAAAAGCACAGAACACATGAAGATATATTGAGAATCTCCTTTTTGGCTCCAGTAAATGTAGTTCAGATACCTGTCATGTGGATTATGAAGTTCACCACAGGCCAAAAGTGAATGTAAAGCCTATATGTCCAGGCTGTGTTGACCTGGAGCTGTGTTTTTTATATTGACACTGATCTCTACCCGGTCATGTGCAAAGTGATCTGATGTTATAGCTTGACCCAAAGAGCCCCAGAAGACAGGGATTATCCTAGCATTCTGTTATGGTTTAAGGGTTAACAGCCTGAAAGGGAAGGACAGGTGCTATCTGTAGGACGCTGGGGGGGTTAGAGATCGGTATTTGTTCCCTCCCTTTTCTGGCCACAGTCTAAAAAACCGAGGAGGCCCAAAGTTTCAAAGGCTTTTCCTGGCTTTCGGGCTGCCTCCTATCACATCTCAGGATGGCTGGGCCTACCTCCACGTGCTGGCAGCATCCACCACCATCCACTCCCTGGCACCACTGCGGTCCCTGGTGACGAGTTACAGCATTTGCAGCGGCCATGAGTCACTGCCGGGCGGGCAGCATCCCCCCCCATCCACTCCCTGGCACCACTGCGGTCCCTGGTGATGAGTCACAGCAGTCACAGTGGCCATGAGGCACTGCTCGGACACTTTCACTCAGGACTACTAGGATCGGGTTTTTCCTTTCCCCTGTTGTTTTCATTAAACTTGTTATAATCTTAACTTCCAACCTTGTGTGAAGCATCTCTTCTCTATTCCCTTTTTTTTCCCCCTCTCCTCCTGTGGGAGGATGCAGGGCAATAGAGAGAAAATTCTACTTCTTGCTTCATTTGGGTTTGTCCTGAACCCTAAACAGAAACAGGATTAAATCAGTGCTCAATGTGGGGCATGAGTTTGGAATTCTTTTTTTTCCAACAGGACAAGTTGGAAGTTAAAACTAAAACGGCTCTCGAATTGTCATTGTTGTAGTTGTAGTAAAGCTACGAGGAGTCGTTTTATGCATAAAATGCCTTGATGATGTTGTAAATGTTATGCGGGGAAGCTTGATTTTGTTGATGTTAATTTTGATGATAATTCTTGAATACATAATTCACAGTGGCAAGAGGAGGAATGTATTGGGCTTTTCTGTGAGGGGTTTTGGTAGCGAGGGAGGGCTATGGATATAGCCCTGTAAGAAGCTACTAGGAATCTGCCCTGGCTCCAATGTCAGACCCACCTCTGACCAAGGCCAAGCCAATCAGTGCCCCTGCAAATTCATATGTTTAACGGGAGTGCAGTGTAACCTCCCTCTCTCTCTCTTGCACCAATCCCTACCAGCATGGCCCTGGGTGCTGGTGGCATGACCTTGCCTGGCCAGGCTGGGCTGTCCCTACCTCAACTTATGCTTAAGCTTAAGCACTGCTTCAGCTCTAGTCTGAAAAGAGAGAGACGGGAACTCTTCAGAACCATCAGAAGAGACCTGCAGCAGAGAAAGGAGTGGGACCTGAGGAGAACAACTTTAAAGAAAACCACCACGGTCAATGAAGGAAGAAAGGAAAAGGTGGAGGAGAAGTGCGTAGAGCCAAGTTTCCCTCTGAAACCCATGGCTACAGAACCAGCAGAAGAGACCTGCAGCAGAGAAAGGAGTGGGACCTGAGGAGAACAACTTTAAAGAAAACCACCACGGTCAATGAAGGAAGAAAGGAAAAGGTGGAGGAGAAGTGCGTAGAGCCAAGTTTCCCTCTGAAACCCATGGCTAGAGTGCAGGTAGATTGGTCTGCAGCCCATAGATTTCACCGGCGGGGCAGGGCCACATGAGAAGTGACTGCCCCTGAAGAAGCCGTGTCTCCAGGCAGTGTGTGCTGGAGCAGTTCGTGTGTGAGGGAACTGTCCCCATG
>NW_010208080.1:34338-40243 GCF_000695765.1 Mesitornis unicolor
AGAGGCTGGGAGGAGTACTCCCTACCCCTGAAAAGGAAGGAAAAGCAGAGATTGAATGGGATGAACTGACTGCAACTCTCATTCCCATCCCCCACTGTGACCCTGGGCAAATATGGGAGGAGGTGAAGAAACTGGGAACAAAGGAAGGAGGGAGGGAAAAGGTGTTTTGACTTTAAGATCTGGTTGTGTCTCTCACTGTCCTACTCTGATATTACTGATGATGCATTAAAATTGGATTTGTTTTTCTCCCTATGATGAGTCTGACTTTTGCCCGTGACCATTTAAATGGTGAGAAGCCCTCCCAGTCCTTATTTTGACTAGCCCCCTTTTTGGGGCATCGTGGTGCTCAGTTGCGCATTGGGCCTAAACCACGACACATTCCAAGAAGAAGAAAAGGGCGCTTTATTTTGTCCTACTTATCTGTTTGGCACATCAGGGGTGTTTTCTCCATGCACGAGCTTACATAGGTAACACACACAGTCACATCCATGGAAGGATTGACAGAGAAAGAGAGCACCTAATTATACGTTCCAGTAGGAACATGCCCCACTGACATTTTTTTCTCCAACAAGACTTTGTTGGTTCATAATATTGTTAAAGCAAAGCCTGGGTCCTGCTCTTGGGACATTAATGAATTCTGTTACTGTGCTGGACATAGGGTTCTAGATCTGAGTTATTAACAGTTATCAAATATCCTTAAAATATTAATTTGCTTTCATATATAAATATAATAACTTTAATTTGGTCTAATTTGCTTTAATTTAAGGATTTTATACTCTTACATACTTGAGTAAATCAAAGTACTATTTTGTGGTTTTTCTTCTAGAAAAAGATTTTCTTTCAATTCTCGTGGACCTGGACAGTAAATACTAAACTGGGAAATTATAATCCAGTTTGTGTTTGCTACATGTATTATGGTTTGTTTTGAATTGGCAGAGAAGTTCAGGAGATTTCTTTTCCTCTTCTATACAGAGGATTTGTTGTGAATAAGAATGAATCTCTGCTTTGCTGATAAGTACAAAAGCATGACCTATAAGAATTTTTATCTCTCTCCTTTCGTTTTATTGACAAACTTTGGAGCATGCATCCCATTTGCCATAAGACAGGAATTTGCATAAGTCAGAGGGCACAAAATAATGCTTTCGACTCTGCTATTCCTACAAACTAAATGTCTGCAAATAAGCTCCCAACCTCTGCTATGATCCAGAGAGGTGATCAAAGAGTGGAAAGATAAATGGCTCAAAAATAAGGCATCCTTGAAAAACTTGGGGAGTGGTAATATTGCTTCTATTAATTTCTTTACTTATTTCTGTAGGAAGCAATATACAGCTGGATTTTATTTGCTGGACTTGAAATAAGAAGTTACTTTCAAACTACAAAACTACTGAATCGAGGAATATAGCTTTCATCCCAATTATGCCTTATTTTTCCCTTATATAAACCTTTATATATTTGAATATAATACAAACCATTCCTGAAAATTGCTACACAGTTTAGTGGGGACAAAACTAATATATTTCTGTAAAAATATAATAGAATTTCCTTATATTAAAAAAAAAGCCAGCCCATTTATAATCTGTAGAATTTAGTAGCAAAGTAAACTGTTCTGTGTTCAGTAGATCACTTTATCCATTTTAGAACACTAACATATATTTACAAAAATTAATATCATTCTTCTTTACTGAAACACTATTATTAGCATAATATACATTAAACTATGCCTGAAACTATCTAAGAGAATGTTTCTGCTTACACATCTAGCCAATGTGAAAAATATAGACATCTAGTGAACTATAAAATATTTTAAATAACTAAAAATATTTACAATAAAAGTTTAATACTTCTATTACACTCTGTGATTTCATAATTCTTTATATAATGCAAGGACCTTATTCTTACTTACATTAGAAGTCTTTTACAGACATGTCATAGTGATATATTAAAGATTTTCAGTTTACCACAAATGGTATAAAGTACGTTAAATGCAAATGGAAATAAAATTCTAAGCACTTCAAGCTGTCTTTTGACAGTACCCTACGGATTTGACAAACCCCTACAAGTTTTTTCTGAGGGTAAGAAAGCAGTATATCTGCTACTAACATCTCACAAAAGAGGTGATTGAGATGCTACTACAGGATCTTACAGTTAACAACTCAAAAATAAGACGTGGGAATAATCTCCATAGTTCACACACCTAAACTCAGATGCTTATTTTTGAGATAGATGTTTAATTTCCTATTAGTGCGATAAATAAAGTGCCTAAACATAGGCAGCCAAAGCTTTTCAAGATGATGTAGAAGAGTGATCTCTAACCTTTTTCATTGTGTAAATTTATCAGTAAAAACTTCAGCAAACTGCCAACGTATGTATATTCATATATAAATTGTATTCATGTACTATATGTACATTATCCACATTACAAAAATACAAAAAATTGAAACAAGAATGAGATAAAGATGAAATAATCATTACTTTTAAAATATTTCTTATATACTACTTGTTAACAGTACAAAAAATATTTTCTATACTCATCTGAATTAACTGCCTTGCACAACTCCTAGTGTGCATGCACTCCACTTTCCTGTTGGTCTGGGAAAGAATGGCAGGCCTCCAACTTCTGATTTACAAATGCAAATTGCCCCTAAGTCTTATGTAGTGTCTGCTGGCTTCAGGCACATTTCTTGGATATATATAGGTATTTATTAAAAAACATACCAAAAGAATAGAGCAAAATTAACATTATCGAGAAAAAAAAGGGAGAAAAGGAAAGATGAGCTGAGAGATTGCTGCATGTGGTCAGCAACACAGAATGTGCTTCTGCTCTCCCTTACAAGAGTTCCTTATTACAGGGAGGTCAGGAGAGAGCAGTGCCTACACCAGTGTAAATCCACACATCCTCTGAGTGGGGGACAGTTAGTCCTGTCACCCATACATTGGTCAGGAATATAATTCAGCTTTCAATAAAGAGATGGGATGTGAGTTTAAGCAGTGTTAACAAGGATAAAGGATTATGCTGCTGTTTTCTTCAAGGTCAGATCATTGGATTTTTATCTCAAATCTATCAGTATAGATTTTTCTCATCATAAGAAAACCCAGAATGAAGGAATTAACAAGGAAAAATGGCATTAGAAATTCTGCTTGAAAAAAATAATGTCCAAGTTAAAACCAAAACCAAATAACACTCAAATAAGGAAAAAAAAAACCAAAACCACTAACACATAAAGAACCGAGAAAACCCCCAAAAACCCCACAAAACCAAAAACAAACAAACAAAAACCCAAACAAAACAAAAAACCAAACAAAGCCCAACAAAAGCTCAAACAAAAAAAAAACCAACCCCCCCCCCCAAAAAACATAAAAACCCCCCAAAATATTTTAAAAAAACCAAGCAAACAAAACAAAACATCAAAAAAAACTCCAAACTTCTACTTAAAAATAGATTAAGTCCCAGAAAAAAGCTGTATCTGGACTACATCAAATACTGAAGAAGAGGGAAGGAACAGCACCTGTATATCTGTGGCTATTTAGATTATGTGATACCGAAGCTTGATTCTGCCTGTTAGGGATTTCCAACCTTTTGTGCAGTTGTTTGCACTGGAAATGGGCTTTAGCCACATGAAATGAGAAGAGATTTTCCTCACTTGTCCCACTTTAAGACCTGTAGTTTGATGAGGCAGCTGAATCCCTGAAAAAAACCCCAGGAAACGTTGCAGTCTTTTTCAACCTGAGCCGCTTAATTTTGCTCTCTGCTATAGTGCTGATCAGCTGAAAAAGCAATGATGGGGCACTTTGTCTAAAAATGCCTATTTACTCTCAGTAATTAACCCCTAATTCAGTGGCTGGACAGATAAAGGTAATCAAAGTGTAAAACACCTGGTGTAATTGGAACTTAAAAATGCCTTCTACCACCTGTATATTTTGCAGTGTATGCATTTTCTTTCATCTCTATGCCTCAGGTCCTTGCTCAAAGAAGTCATTTGTCTGCATGAAAAGCTGTGGTTAAATCCCTTTTTTTTTCACCCCCTCTTACAGCTTTTATTGACACACAGGCTGTTCATGGAACAACTGTTTATACTTGTTATCTCAAAGAGATAAAACTTATCATTTCAGAGTTTGAAGCGTTAGGATCTTCTCCTGTAATTGTCTTAAATATCTTCCCATAAAAATAGCGTTTACTAGTGAACCAAAGCTCTTAGTTGACTTCAAAAAAGAAAAAGTCTCATCCATCCCAAATCAGTGGGAGGCAGGGAATGGTGCATACCAAATATTTAAAAGTTTCATATTCATGGGAAATAATCTTTCTTTTTCCTATTTCTCTTTCTTTTTTTCTCTTTTAATCAAGAAAAATGCTCAGATCAACCAGCAGAGCAATAATTCTAATTTTTGTACCAGCTTCTTCTCTGGTTCTAATCCACTGTTTCCTGACAAGCACCTTGTGATGACAGTGATGGGACAAGTGTGTTGTTTCCATTGGTCTACCACATTGGATTCCCCCAGAGATGAATAAAAGATTTTCTTATGTCCAGGTGATGGATATAGTCATATGGTATTGTGCTATTGGCATCTGGTAAATGAAAATCAGGTTGACAGCTTTGACATACGAGGAAAAAAGAGCTGAGTCCAAAGAGAAGGTTAGGTGTGAAACAGTTAGATGCCAGGCTCTTTAAGAAGTGAAATAGGAGTTAAATTGTGACAATCTTTGCAGGTCTATGTCCTGCTTGTCAATCCCAGTTGTCTGTGGATGGACTGATGTCTCATGTCCTTGTCTCTGGTCTCTTTGTAGAAAAAAAAAGAAGATCCTACATCTTTTGCAATTTCACTGGGAGAGATTAGTAGCACAGCACTGGAAGAGACTTCCAGGATCACTGAATCCATCCTTTGTTCATAGGAAATAAGGCAAATTGTGTTTATTCCAGAAGACACAACTGAATAGGAATGTTTTCTCCTTCACCATGAAACTGGAAGTTACAAAATAGTCTCCATCATCCAAATCAAGGATAAAATAATTATTATTTTCCACTAATTCATTTAATGTTAGGAGTAATTTGGCTTCTTGAATATCCCATTTCACAGTATGAAGTGAAGCTCTTTGGAAAACTTGGCAGTAGTCTGCATCTTCTTACTAGTAATTCTGGCTGATTTATCAGTTTGAAAATGTGTTGTAATCTGCATAAAAATGGAGTCTGCAAACTGATTTGGATTAATCAGGTCTGACTGTAATTCCTTTTGGTATCCTCATTTGAACAGCACATCAATCACGATGACCTCTTTTGATAATAATGTTACCGTAATATCTAATTTCATATTAATTCCATTGTAATTTAGTGGGCATTCATTCTAACAGTAATTCCTATAGAATTACATCTGACATCCCCATGAATGCCAAAATAACTCAACGTGATAAATGTTATTACATCGAATACCAAAAGAGGCAATAATGATTTGCCATTTATAATAAAATGTTGCCTGCAAACCATTAGTGGACATTACTGCCTACTGTTAAAGATGTTCCTGTGTAAATCTGTTCATATCCAACTACATCCTGAATGAGTCCCCTGTGTGCCAACAGGAGCTTGAAAAGAGTGGCTCAGACACCCATTTTCTGTACGGAAGATACATATGATTTATCACCAACCATTGAACCCATTCAATCAGTGATCTCATGTTGAATCTCACAAGCCAAACCTCAGCAGCTTGTCAATGAGAAAAGCTTGAAAGAGCAGAGATGGTTTCCAGCAGTGGTTGTGCCAAGATGCTTCCTGATACCCTCATCTCTCATTAGTGTTAAATTAGTCCCTTCACGCAATAGTAATAGACACTCAGCTCTTTGAGGGTTCTGGCTGTTGAATTAAGCACAGATATGAGCTCTTGTTCTTGCTTTGTGTGCATATATATTTTATATCTA
>NW_010208081.1:0-10102 GCF_000695765.1 Mesitornis unicolor
GGTCCTTTCCAACTCCTAATATTTTGTGATTGAATCCTGATTGTGCGTGGTTGACTTGGCTTGATGCTGACCTGGCTTTTGGCAGTATTTTTCACTAGACCAGGTCAGTCTTTACCCCTGTTATTTTCTCTGCACTGTTATGTGTTAACTTCTCTGCTGCATTTCAAAGGTATTTCAGTGTTCAAACTGTAGTTATCACTGGAGCTACTGTGTGCTTGAGTTACTCTCGCTGCTCATGAACTCTGGCATGCGTTCAGTGTCATCGATTTGAGCATACAATATGTTCAGCATCGTTTGTTTTCCCTCTGCCTGAACTGTGTTTTCCCCGAGTCTGTAATTTTTTCAGACTGCCTTTGGTAATGTTAGATCCCGGCACTCACTCTTTTGTTGCCTCATAGCGGTGTCTGAGTTTCTGTCACTATTCTTTGGCCTTTCTTCCTTGTGAAAGGGTCTGGCATTTATTGACCTGGGTTTATTTCTAAAATGTGCTGGGGGTTGTGCTGTCTTCTGCTGAGTCAACAGTTTGCTAGGCTTATTTAATTTCCTTCTGCTGGGCTAGCTGCATTCTGCAACGTTTTCCACCATGGCAAGCCTGGAAGATTGTTTGACAGCATTTTTCTTGTTCCTGTTTAAGCTTTCGACTTGGTCTGCATTTTGTGTGACAGTTTCTGGTGCTTGTATCCCTTAGGTTTATTTCCTTGATTTCTGTACATGATAATGACTTACATTTCTATTGTTCCTTCCTTCGAGAAGTATCCTAAGCACTTTGCAAAATTAACATACGAGCAACATTTCACTATGAGTAATGTTCAGCTGCTCGTGTGGTGGAATGGGGTTAGACTGTTTAATGATGCAAAATGGTGCTACACAGCCATGTAGGGTAAGAAAGAAGAGTCTCAAATGGAAGGAGGTGAGGAATTTTTAATTTTGTCCCCAAAGTCTGCTTTTGGGGAAAATGACATGGATCATTAAAGACCAGGATTGATAAGGCCTGTGTCCTTCCCTTTCCAGATGATAATGCCCAAGCCTCAGAAATATGGTGGGAGGAATAAATGAGCCTGTGAAAAAACATAGTTTGTGATCAGTGAAAATATCCATTAATTTTGGTCAGATATGGAGGATTTATTTTGGAAGTTTTAATGCTGTAATTGAAAACTGACATTTTGGTGTTTGCATGTAGACTCACAAAAGCCTTAGATACCATTCACCATTCACAGAGGTGACGTGGAGGACAAAGTGGCAGTATCATCCCCCAGATCCCAGAGCCTCATTAACCAGACCGCGAGGACAGACTCCTAGGCAATGGGAGAACTGCATCCAAATCCCTTCTGCCTGACTCAGAACAGAGGTTTAAACTATGATCTCCGTCACTTCCCAGGAGACAAGTCTAGCCCTTGGGAACAGGATTTTTCTTTATTTTTTAGTTTTATTTTTAATTGAAACTCATTTGCCAGTGAGTGCTCAAAATGTCTTTGAAGACATTTGTTTGGATCCAAATTTCCATGTCTTTTATTAACCATGTCGGATAAAGACATGGTTTTTGTGTGTGTGTTGAATGGAGAAGTTAGACTAATGGAAAATTCAAAAAAGCAAACAAACCTGAGTTTAGATTGAAGCAATACCTTTATTGTTTTTTCCTGTATAGTTCAGATGTTGTTTTGAAAAACCATCTTTTTATGCAGCTTAATCAGAACACCATTTTTGTCAGTGCTGGAGGTTGCAGGGCCAGCCCTTATGAGACTGGGGAAACTGTGCAGCAGGGCAGGTTGCCACCTGCCACATATCACGGCGTGCACCCTGCAGTGTTAGTGCCTAGTAGGTGCTGTAGATCCTTTTGTTCTCCCAGTAGATCCACGTTGGAATTGTATAATCCTGTGGCTTTTGAGAAGAAATAGTGTTTCGTCACTAAAAGAAAGTGTGTTTCCCACCCAAGCTGGGAAATCTGAGGCTAATAGAAAGTCCCTTCTTCTGCAGTCTGCTGCCTCAGATCAGCTCCTGCATGCTGAGTTTAACTGTTTGCTCCAAGCATTATCTGGGTGTTTTAAGAATTCAGGATTGCTCAGGTCACTTCTTTCAGGCCAGTGCTTTACCTTTGTTCTTTTTTAGAAGTGGGAGCTATTTGCTTTCCTTCTTAGATGTGTGCTCATTTTCACCAAGGCCAGAGTTCTTTGTATTGCTGCATTTAATTATGTTTGCTTTGTAAAGACTGCTGGGATTATGGCAGCATCTCATTTCTGTAGCTTTTCTGCCTCTGACAGGGGCTACCTGTGGACAGCTGTTTTCCTTGAGCTTCTCCTCTCTGTGGATCAGCCTGCATTTCTAGTTTCCACTAGCATCGTGCTTTGTCCCTTTTCTTACAGATGGCTTCTATTTGAGGTCTTGGCTTTTGGGATGGCTGAAGAACAGACCCATAGAGAGTCGCGTGTGTCTGTATTTGAACAGTTGTTCTCATCCATGCTGTCTCCTGTGTTTGGTTCCAGAATAAGTTCTGTGTGTGTATATATATGTTCCTGCTCATTGCTCAGACACCTTGCTCCAACCTGGGACTAATGGAGACACTGTCTTACAAATAAAGATTAAGAGTACAGTCTAGTGAAATCTGCACTAAGGACTTTCTCCATTAAGAAGTCCCCTGTCTCAAATAAACACTCTGAAGTATTCCCAGGGTTTACTGTGCATTTACTTGAACTTTAGTTAAAACCTGCTTTCTCTGGGTAGCCTGTGTCTTACTGGACGCTTGCCTGGTTGCTGAGGCTAGATTTTTCCCAAGTACATATTTTTGCCAGATAGGGAGTATGATAATTTTCTGCAAGTGTTTGAAGGGAATAATCAATAAGAAAAAGCAGGACTTCTTTAGGGCAATCCAAGAGAGTGTAATTAAAGAGTAATGGGGAGGCAGGAGGTAGAGCAAAAGTGCATTAGATTGAATATTGGGGATCAGTGGCTTCTTTTAGAAGATGCAAAACAGCCTGATGGACATGCTGGGAGCCTGGTTGCTGTGACTGTTTATTATGGGATGGGATAGACCAAATGCGAATGAGGAGGACAGGAATTGACAAAAGAGACATTCACCGAAATCTTTATTTTCATTGTTTTGTGTTTGTCTGTGTGTTGCTCTGGAGGGCGAGCAGCACAGCACCCCCAGAAGAAAACCCTCCCTCTCCTGGATATGCACTCTCTCCAGTCACTCTGTCTGTCCTCCTACGAGCAGGAGCATGGAAGAAATTTCCCATGCCTTCCACTTGGTGGGGTGGGGGGATAGCAGTTTGTGCCGTGATAGAGGGAGAGGGCTGAGAAGCCCTCTGTACCCTGAGGAGCCTGGTGGGTCTCTGCACTGCCTGCCTTACGCCTGCGCGGGTGGAATTTTCCAGGAGCGTCCCCCTCCGCCACCACCATCGCTTTGCAAACTCCAAGAAACGCAACTCATGAAAATGCATTCTTAGCACACAGCTGACATGGTCAACATCTGGTTTCCAAAGAGAGTGCTGTGAGAGATTTGAAATTGCTGCACTGTGGAAAAAATGACTAGGGGTAATTATAGATACCTAACAAGACTATTTAATTTCTTCTGCCGTGTCTTCTTACATAGTGTATCTTGTAATGCTTCAGAGAGCCAAATAATTCTGAGAGAGGACAGTGAGAGTGGTAGGTAAGAGAGAAAAAAATGTCCCTCTTAATTTCAGTTAGGATCTGAAATGAAGGAAATGTGAGTGGGGGATTAGATGTTTTCAAGTCCTGCTCCTGAAAGAGGGATCTTTGCCTTTTTTGTGCATTGGCTATGGGAGAAGAAGGATGTGGAGGAAGATGAGGGAAGCTGAGGAAGACAGAACCTCTGAGCACAGACTTACAGGGCAGGGGCAGCTTAGCACAAAGCCTCACTGGCAGCTGGGTTGCTGCTTGGCCCCACTTCTGCTGAGCAGGCTCAGAGCTTGGGACCACAGGAAAAAGTGAGGTGAAATTTATAAGGTTGGACCTGTGACCAGTGGTGAGATTGACAGCTCCAGAAGGCAATTCAGAGTGGCTAAAAGTCAGAACCCTGCTCAAAAGCAGTTTTGCTTTCTCTGATACAAGGGGAGCCTGCAGAGACCAACCTCACTCAGCATGCTCAAGTGAGGACAAGCCTGGATCCCAGCAAGGTCTCCTGTCTGCTTCAGAAGTGCTGCCGCTCTGTTGGCACTGCAGTCCAGAGGCCCTGCATAGGCTGTGTGTCTCCACAGCCAAGACTCCTTCTGGCAGCACAGAGCCAGCTGCAGTGACGACCTGTCCCCCAGGAAGTGAGCACATTCCCTAGGGGCTGCTGCAGTGGAGAGGGCATCACAGGAGGGCCTTAAGAAGAGGCTCAAGGGCCAAGTAGGAGGACCTGTGTGGAGGTTGGAACATGATTTAGGAGAAGCCCTCAGAGACTAAGTGGCACATGTGAAGGGGCACAGTGAGAACCACAGAGGGCAGAAATAGGGAGCAGTGGGAAAAAATAGAATTTGGGGACATTAGATGTTGGTTCCACTGTCAGGGTGGATGCTCCAAGGAGAGGAAACCTTGGGGACTATTGAACCTTTCCATAGAGCCCAACAGCAGGAGAAGGATTTTATGGGATGTTGCTGTTTGATTTGGCCTGCAATGCAGTCAGGGTTGCAGCTGTTAGGTGAGGATGCCCATGTCTCAAGGCCCTGAGATGTTGCATGCTACCTCTCTGCCCTTGTGCTGGGTGCTGTATTCCACCTCAGTTGTGGGCTCTGAGACAATTACAGCTGTGCAGAGGTGAAGTGAAAGGCATTGGAGGTTTTCTAAAGGGATGATGGAAAGTCAGCAAGAGACTTCAGGCTGAGGACTTGTCAATTGGTACAGCTTCTACTGGTAAATTGTCCCCTGAAGGCAAGCTCTTAGTACCATTTCATGTAAAGAAATGCACCAAACAAGATATAATGAAGATATTAATAGTATGAAAGTGTGACTGTTATCCTGGAAGAAGCACTGGTTAAGACTCATTTGTCTATCATGCTCATCGGAGCTTGTCTCAGTGATCTGTAATCTGAAGAGCTGTTGATGCTGATGTGTTACAATACTTAAGTGTAGGCCTTGGGGAAGAGGCCTACATGTACAAACATATCTATTTGAGTGACTCTGCCCAGAAAATCCTCTGAAAGATTTTTTGATGGAAAATTAGTGTTTTAGTTAAAATGTATTTTTCATATGAGGTGCTTGTTTTCTTTGAGACACTCCAGCTTTTTTTGAGAGGGCTGAGAAGTTCAAAAAGAAACACTCCAGAGTCTTTTATTGTTACAATAGGGTACAAATTTATTTTGGTTTTTTGTTCTCAAATTTTTGAATACTATTTTGAAATTTTCAGTAAAAGAAGCAATGTCAGGGATCTCCTCTCATTTATATTCAAATGGATATTTCTGTGTGTTTCAGGAAGCCAGAAACATGAACCAGATGATTCTGGTATTAAAAAAAGAACATACTCTTAGCCAGTGTACCTCCTTCAGAGGAAATTACCATCTCTCTCTGCTCCAGAAGGTTCTGCAATGATAAATGCGAAGCTGTGCAGATGCTGAGGGAATAACTGAACTTTGATTTCTGAGGAAACAGCTAGAGGTAGATACAAGTTCAAGGTCAAGATCCTGGACGAATCTGAAGCTGGGATCTATCCCTGTTGAGGGCTTATGAAGGGTGTTGTGAGCATGGGCACAGCTGTATGGCAGGAAAAACATAGGAGTAATTGGAACAGAGTATCAGAATTAACGATAAATATTTAGACAGCACCACAACTTTGCATGATAGTTTCTAAAATTTAAGGCAAAAAAGAGGTGTTTTGTTCTTGGAAGGTCTCTCTCAGGACACCTAGACAACATCCTCTATAGTGTCATGAAAAACTTGTGTCTTTTCCTTGCACCCTCTTACTCTCCCACTGCTGGAGAGAGTCCAGCGTAGGGCTACAAAGATGATCAAGGGAGGGGAGCATCTCCCTTATGAGGAGCGGCTGAGGGAGCTGGGTCTCTTTAGTTTGCAAAAGAGGAGACTGAGGGGAGACCTCATTCATGTTTATAAATATTTAAAGGGTGAGTGTCACGAGGATGGAGCCAGGCTCTTCTCGGTGACAAACAATGATAAGACAAGGGGTAATGGGCACAAGCTGGAACACAGGAGGTTCCACTTAAATTTGAGAAGAAACTTCTTCTCAGTGAGGGTGACAGAGCACTGGAACAGGCTGCCCAGAGAGGTTGTGGAGTCTCCTTCTCTGGAGACATTCAAAACCCGCCTGGACGCCTTCCTGTGCAACCTCATCTAGGTGTTCCTGCTCCGGCAGGGGGATTGGACTAGATGATCTTTTGAGGTCCCTTCCAATCCCTAACGTTCTGTGATTCTGTGATTCTGTGTGATTCCTTACTCCAGAAGCTGCTGTATGGCTCTAAATTAGACTATTCTGAGTTATACTGATGCTGTAAAATTGGTACTGCAGTTCCTGACCTATCCTTTCTTTTTGGGGCCCAAGCACCATCTTTGTCCTCTGGTGGCCTGGGACAGCAGTCTTTGCCTGGCTCTTCATGTGAGGTATGCACACCCAGGAAGTCATTTCATATTGTCCCAGGAAGTCATTTCATATTGTCCTATCACTGTCCCTCCAGACTGTGCTGGACAGGGTAGTGGTGCAGAGCTCAGCAAAGCCAAAACATGAAGGTAGCCAAGAAAAGGGAGAAAAGGCTGGAAGGGGAAGGGTTAAAATAAATAACTCTCGTGAGATCATGAAAGCAGATTGACTGCATCCTTGATTACAAATTCGTATTCTGCAGAAGAGACTAACCCAAGGTTATTTCTGCTTAGAATTTTGCTGTTACTGGTCATCCATTTCTGCAGCACTTTGCAGAGCAGTGAACCGAGCACTGCCACGTGGCCAGCCAACTATCTACCTGCAGCATAATAATGACAGCACTGAAAACTGGAACTGGTTTCAAGGATTTTCTGACATCATCCTGACCTTTGTAGAAAGAGGAGAAGACAGGTCACCAGGCTTCTGTGAGCAGATCTAACACATACTGCAAACAATTCTCTTTGAAAGTAGGTGAGCCCTCCCTTTATCTGCATGCCTGCCAGAGGGCTTCCTTGCAGGGGAAGGTGGTTGCCAAATTGCCTGTGCAGAAGCAGATCTGAAGACCTCTGTTTTTCTTCACCTGTTTCAGCCTAGGTGTGGGAACAGGAAAGCTGTGAAGGTAGTAAAACCAGGATTCAGTTGCTGAGTCAGGCTCACACCTGTTAACACCTCTGTTCTGCTCCCTTCAGCTACAGTGTAGTTTGAGGTTAATTGCTTATCTGCACAAGGGTTTTTGGTCTAGGGGATAAGTGTGATAGTAAGGAGCATCTTTTAGGTAGTTTTAGAGGCTGAGGCTTGGCTGGAAGAGGCCACAAGGGCTCAGAAAAGCACAAGACAATGTTTCAATATGCCTATGAAAGGAGGCTGGACGGCTGACCTCCAGGTACCAGGGTGTCCCATCTATTTTATGTTGACATGTGGGCAAGAAATAGCACCCTAACTGTTTAAGAACATCTGTTTTTATTTTACTTGTTGTGTTTTGTGCCCTTCTTGCTGCAGTCATCATCTCCCGTGCTTCTGAGTGCCACAGAGCACAGCACAGGAGCCTTTGCAGAAGTCATTGTGAGGTTAAGCAATTTCATTGAATAGTCATTGCAGTGACCCTACAGTATATCTCTCTTTCAGTGGTGGGCCTTCCTTCTTTTGTGTTTCTGGTACAGCTGAAGTTACTGAATTTGTTCTCCCAAGCCCTCTGCAGGCTTTGCATCCTGAGTATTTTGTAGCTTTACGCTTTAGTCTGGATGGAAATTAGCTGGGTTAGTTAAGCTAAAAATCTGTAGATCTGTACATGTAGCTTAGCAGTGGTGAGATCTTGGAACAGAGTGCTAGATACTGATACTTTCTTCTGTGCCCTTGGTAAAGTGCAGATGAAGATTGGTGACCTTTAGGACAAGTTGCACTGTCTGTCAGCTGAGGCCATTTCTGAGGAGAATGGTACTATAGGGAGGTGTAAGGTGTATTTCTTCTTTATGGGCTGTGGAGGTCTCTAATGTCATTTTCTGACCTTGTGTTAATTGGAAGTGTTTTCATGGATGTTTTTCAATTTTATTGCTATTGCTCTTGGAGAGATTGAAATAATACACAATATGGAATAGGAAATAGATAAAACCAATGATCTTATGAGGTTTGGCAAATCTTATGTCTGTGGTGCCTGGAGCCTCCTTGTTAGCTAATAAACTATTTGTACTTCTTTTTTTGTCTCTCTTCTGTAGAAAATGTTCTCACATGATCTCTATTTTACACATAGAGCACCAGAAGTGCTAAGGAATGGGAGGCAGGGCAGTGAACAGGGGAGATGCACTTCAACTGGAGGAGATGCTGTTTCCCTTCCATCCCCTTCACACAGGGCCCAGAAGCCAGCTTTTCTGGCTGCAGTGGCACTTTGAGAAATGGCTTCTGAAATTAGACTGTGACAAGAGAAAGGCATCATAGAAAAAAGTATTTTTTGAATGAACATGTTAAAACCTGAAGATCTCCTTCCATCCATGCCTCTGCCACTTAACTTCATGGTGAACACAGATTGAGGGGCTTTCACTGGTGATCAGAAAGGGGTTTCTGCAGCTGATAAGAAACCTCTGCTCTTATGCTAGAGGCTTTTCTCTCCATGGCTAGGAGTGTAGCATCTTCACAGCAGGTTCTGAGTTCATTGTGTTTTAACATTGGCAGTAAATTATGTGGGAGTCTTCAGAGTGTTTCAAGACATAATGTCCCATTTTCTCAGTAACAAGGTAGGACTGCTTCTGCCTATGCTCTCTGGAGACCAAAGCGAATTTGATCTCCAGGCTGTCATTCCATGCTTCTCCACAGTTGCTGAGAACATTTAAAAATGCTGGTGGAGTTATTTAAGTGTCCAGCAATTTGGACTCGGAGGACAAGGCCTTGCCTCCTGGATATTTTAAGTGTGTGATACCTTGGGGCCCAGGAAAAGAAAGAAAACTTTGTGTTAGAGAGACAAGCACTCTTCTGGCAGAATTTTATCTTGAAATTTTTGTCTCTGTTCTTTCAGATTTTTCCTTAGGTCAGGACAGTCAGCAGAGGCAGATTTACTTGTGAAATGGCTTTCACATATTTATGTGATCTAGGCTCCCCACCAGCATTATGTCTTTAGGGAAAATAGCCCAAGTGTTTTAGTTTTGGGGTGAAGTTTTTTCCTCTTTATCATCTTGTTTTGGTATGAAAGTCTGATGCAGCAATCTTGTGTCCTAGTTGACACGTCTCATCATCCAGGTGAGCTTCTGATTTTTGCCTGCTGCTGCACCCAATACACCAGATATGACCCCAGAAACAAACTTCAACATGGCTGTGAACAGGCACTGGTTGGTGCTGGGTGGGAATCTAGATCTGTTTCCCCAATGTTTCCAGGAGATGCATGTTTCAGTGAGGTGTCTGCCGGGCAGAGAAAACTTTGCACGTGTTGTTCTGTGAGGAGGACAGGTGAGTGGTATTTGGTGTCTGCAGAAAGCTGTATCTATGCATACAGGTACTTGTGCCTAACAGGGTACATGTGGAAGTGTATTGGTCTTGCATGTATTTCTACTTATGAGTTAGAGATACTGGTCCTTGCAGTGTGTGTGGAGCACTGCCTCTTTCTTTATGCACCTGTGTGCACTGCTGAACATCACCTTCACTTCTTTCAGTCTTGATTTATAACCTGTGTCACAAGAGTTTTTACGACTCCCATAACTCTCAGTTTCTCTGTCTTTGCTTCTTTCTAACCATTGCCTATGCAACTTTGGGAATGATTCCTGATCCTGGGAATGCTCAGTCCTTTCCTCATCAGTGTCATGCCATGACCCCCACTGTTGTGCTAAGACAGCAAGTTCCATAACCTGATGTTCCAATGTGTCAAAAAGTGTTTTCAAGGTCCCAAAAGTGTGTATGTATGATCCTAAATGAAAGACACTAATGAAAACAGAAACTTGTATCCACTTTTTAAAGGCTCCAGATTAAAAAAAAAAAAAAGACACTTTTTCTTTCTTTTTCTGTAAGAAATTTTCCTCTCTAGACATCTTG
>NW_010208081.1:10133-67310 GCF_000695765.1 Mesitornis unicolor
TCTTTCTTTCTTGGACTGTAAGAAATTTGACTCTCCAGACATCTTGTATTGTCTGCTGCAACTATATCTAGTCCTCCACAAGCTCACGGTTTAGAAAGCTCTGCCTTTTGGGGACCATGATGATCCAAAATGCTCTCATTTTTATATGTACTTGACTCAAAGTTTCTTCAAAAGCTCCAAATTATAACAAAAATCTCAAACAAAAAAAGCATTTAGAATTTGACTTTACAAAGTATTTTTCAAGTTACATTATTGTGACAAAAAAGCCTACCTCTTTTTAATAAAAATACACACTTCTAGAGTTAGGATAATTCTATGGTTGGTCAGATTTTAGCTTCATGCTTGTTCAATGACATAAGTGACTTTTTATATCTGAGAAAATCTAGTTCACAAATAAAAAAGTTCTGAGTGATTTTGGGTGACTGTTCCCTGAGATTGCAGCTGTTCCTTGAGATTTCTTCTCATTTTCTCATTCTGAATGCACATCAGCTGTGGATCTCCTCAGAGTGATGCAATTTTCTGAAGAGTTGTGCTTCATCTCCAAAGCAATAATGAAGATTAAATGCTGGCTATGGCCAACACGTGTGGTGAGTTGCAGTGAATGCATGGGCTTGTTCTGTTCAGGAGACAGTTTTCTGCTGCAGATCCATGTGAAGATGTATGTTGACAGGTGAGAGTTTGAATGTTGGCAGCTGATTCAGGCTAAAAGAACTGTCTTTTTCCCTAAATGAAAGTTGAGACAGAAGAGCCTAGGGTCCATTGAACTGGGTAAACATGGCAGCTTTTAATAAAGCTGTAAAGTCCATTGAAGTCTGGGGCAGTAGAGTGGTCAGGATGTGGTAGCAGTGCTGCTGGGGCAACAGTGTGTTCTTGCTTTGACCTAGCTCCAGTCCAAGATCTTCTCTACAGTCTAGGAGCTGGTCTCAGAGGGCATGGGCTGCACCCTGAGGAAAAAAGGAGATGCTGTTTCCATCCCAGAAAGCAGGAAGAGGGTAATGCTATGGGAATGATACTACACAGCAGCAAGGAGGCCTTTCTTGTACCGTGCATGATTTCCTTTGGCAAGGGGAAGGCTCTACTAGATTCTTACCTTTTCTCTCTCTCTCTACTTCCTTCCTTCCTCTTCCCCCCCCCTCTTTCTCTTTCCTTCTCACTGGCTGGGTTTCTAAGAGCAGCCCAGCTGGGATTGAGGTAGAGCTGCAGACTGGCCTCTTGTGCACTCTCCTAAATGCCTTTTCAAGCAAGCTCAATAATTGATGAGCACCTGGATCCTTGTCTGCACTGAAGAGTACACATGGTATTTAGTACACGAAAAAGCTATTTAGCCCATCAGAGCTCATCCCTGAAACACCACTGTTTCCCCAGGATACCAGTTAATTGTTCTCTCTGCAGTTATAGAGGAACTTCCTTTCTTCAATGGTCGCAGCTGCTTGACTTATTCCAGCCTAGAGTTTGTGCCTGCTCCCAGCACAGTGCCTTCCACTTGGCATACCAGAGCACAGTTCAGACTCCTTCCTCCTCCAGTGGTTTGCTTCCTGACCACTGCTGCCCAGCCTGTCCTCTGCTACAAGTGAAACAAGTGCAGCAGGCCTCAGGTCATCTTCTCGGTTTCTGTGGCCTAGATTATCATCCTGAAACATTGCACAACTCGTTATCTGCCTGGGATTGACAGCTTTCTATTGAGGTGGAAGATGCGCTGACACAGCTATGGGTGCAGGAGGGTGCGGAAAGTCAGGAGCTGGAGAAGGAGGAGAAGTGGGTAAGAACTGTCCTGTCAGGGAAGGTGCAGGCCATCAGCTTAACATCAGTCCCTGCTGAGACCATGGATGGTTTAGGGTAAGCAGGACTGAGTATCTGGGGATGCTGCTGAGCAGGACAGAGCCATATTGACAAAACTAAGTGTGGAGTGGGAGGAAGGACTAAAATAGGTGAGGTGCCATGGATGGAGTCTAAGGTGCACTGGCTAAACTGCTTATTGCTGTCAAGGGCTGAAATGGCAGGATGTGCCACAGGAAGGAGGACAGGAGGTCTGGTGCGTGTTAATACCAGTCTCTAGTCTGCTGTCAGCGTGACAAGGGAGACTTGCACAAGGGCAAGGGTGTTCTTTCCCAAGAAAAGGTTGCAACCTCCTTTCTCCTGTTGCAGCAACACATTACATACCCAGCCTGCCCCCTTTTCCAAATAAAATGTACAGAAAAGGTGTTCTGTGAACGCACTGCATTGGCTCTGTACCTGTAAAGCTGACCCAGGTAGTAACTGCCAGATACAGGAGAAACTTGAATGCCTGTCTTTAAAAAAGGGGGGAAGTGGGGAGTGGATGGGGTGAGGCAGAGGGGAACGTAGCTTGGGAATTGCAGATTTATGGAATTACTGTTGCTACTCTGATCCTCAGAAAAAAACGTGAAACGAATTATCAACCAAACTCCTTGTCAGCACTTGAACACTTACAAGGAGGCATGTAAAAGTCCACCAGGATTTGTTGAGAACAAGTCATGTCAGACCAATCTAATATCTTTCTGTGACAGGGTAAAAGGCATTGTGGACAGAGGTGAAACTGAAGGTTTCATCTGCTTTGACTCCAATAAGGTTTTTACCTTCTCTCTCATCACACTGTGTTAGCAATCTAGAGGAGCAAGGTCTCGAGGAGAGCTAATAACAAATGCATACTAAATGAATAAGAATGTCAAAATGGAAGGGAGCATGGTCTGGGGTTCTGTGAGGGTCTGTCCTGTGCTCAGTTCAGTTCAATGTTTTCTTTAACAGCCTTAGTGATGGATGGAGAATTTGCATATCAAATTTGACGATGACAGCAAGCTGGGGTGATTGTGAATTTGTTGGAGAACTGGGTTAGAATTCATAATGATCTTGGCAAATTGGAGATACACTTTGAAAAAGTGGGATGTAATTCAATGTAGACAAGCACAAACTATTGTACCTTGGCAGGAATAATGGAATACATAAATACAATGCAGAGGAAGATCAACTAGATCACAGTTCTGCAGAAAAGGATTGGGGGGAGGATAAAAGAGGATCACAAGCTGAACATGATTGTTTGTTGCTGAGAAAGAAGCAAATGCTGTACTTGGATGCATAAATAGGAGTTTAGCCTGCAAGGTGCATGATGTAATCTCTGCGCTCTGCTGGGTGATGGTAAGGCTGAAAAACTCCATGCAGTTCTGTGGATAGCACTTTAAGAAAGATCTGGACAAACAGAAATTAGTCCAGGGAAAGCAGTGAGAATAATCAGGGGTTTAGAAAATATGACATACAAGCAGTGATCTAATGAATTGAGATAGTTTAGTTGTAAGTTGAGAGTAGTGGGGAGAAAAGGGGAGAGACTGGACAACAGGCAAAGAACTCTGAATCTTAGAGCTTCCCTATTTGCAGCAATCCCTTTGACAGCACTAAGTGACAGCATCAGTGACTGTGTCAGCACTCTTACCTGGTCTCTGATGAAGGAAGCATTGCCATGATGTGGTTTGTGAGGTTGGAAGTTCAGGTGGTTCCTGTCTGTTTGAACAGTTCCTTTGGACCATGTTCAACACAATGACACTGGAGGTTGTCACAGGAAAGAAGGGGGAAAGGGGCAAGTAAGCAGGGCTCACAAGGAATCTCTCCAACCTGAAACAAGTGGGTGCACCTAGGCCAAGGGGCTGCTTGATCCCAAGAGTTAGAACCACTCATAATGTGTGCTGCATGCTAGCCAAGGTCTTCAAGGTGAGGTTGAAAGACCATCTTCTACACAGCATTTGTAACCTTGGAGGAAGGATAAAGGCTTCATATTATCTCTTCTATTTCTATCTTTAAGCCTGGCTTTGCTCTTTATTGCCTTACTTGGCCTTATTGACCTTGCCTTTTTCTTTCATCTGCATCTTCTGTGTGTATATATCTGTCCATCTATGTCTATCTATCTATATATGTACCTATCAGCAGTGTACATCCACACTGTTTTATCTTGTCTGTCTGTGATACTGCCTCAACTTGCACTCTCCTGGACTTCTTGTACATGTCTTCCATCCTCTTCCACCTGGGCTACTGTAATTCCTTTGGACTTCCAGATCTCAGCTCTCATCTTTCTTGTTAGTATTATGGTGTCTTGTATTTGGCACTGCAAAAATAACTTCCAAAGGTCAGTCCCTCGGAGTGTTTAAGGGAGATGTTGCATACTATGAGTAGATAAACTAAACATGCATATGGAGAGAGTGGGAGATCTTGCGGGCAATGAGGAAGTGGAATACTTGTATTATAACATAATGAATGTTGCTAGTATCTTGCTGTCTGACTAGCTGTTGTAAGCCAGGCTGACAATTCTTACAGACATCATGGCTAAAAAGATTTTGAAGGCTGAATCTCATGGTGTTTAAAATGATGTCTAGATGTCATTGGATGCCAGAGTGCCAGATTCTGCCTTCTCAAAGGAACTGGGAAACAAATTTATCCTTCCATGCCTGAAACTGTATCCCATTCATTCCTAATTTTCAAATTCCAAATGTGTTCACCACATAATGCCTTGACATCCACTTTTTTTGTTGGGTATATTTGTAGCCTGTTCTCATGTGCAGTACTTTGAAAATATGAGTCTGTGAACTCTTTGACTAACCCTGTCTGGTAATACTTAGGAGTTATATAAAACAGCCATGAAATGTGGATGCAATATTTGGGCACAGAAAGACAGGTGTTTGTTCTTACCCTTTTGAGAAGATCTGAAGTCTGTAGTTGGAGATAAAGGGGGCAGGCAAGAAAGCTCCTAGGAAGGCAGAAAACAAAAACGCAGCATTTTTATGGATGAATGAGCTTTTATGCGGTTGCTTTTAAAAGGCGAAATTATATGGCCATTTGCACTGCCTCTTGATTGCTCAGTGCACCAGCTATTCTTTGTGCCGCATGCCATTTGCTGTCTTGTATTTAACTTTGCAAAATATTCTAGAATGCAGTTTGAATGAGGGCGCTTGTATTAACACATCTGTACTGTTTTGTACTGTTAGATGGGGGTAAGATTTCCTCCAGGGGTGCTCATTAACTTACAGTATTTCTTGCCCTTATTTTATGCCATCCTGAGTTAGCTGAGCTCCAGACTTGAGTATGAGAGATGGCTATTCTGTTGCAGTCTTTTTGGCCCTTTTTCTGTCTCTTATGATGTGGCCACAACATAAGCTTTTAAAGGTTGTTACCTAAATCATTACACGGAAAAGTCTTTTGAGAGCCAAATTCACCTCCTGCACAAGTGGCTGCAACTCCATTGACTTCAGACTAGGTTCACTGCTTGACGTCAGGGGTAAAATTTTGCAATATAGCTATAAAAATGAACAGTACTAAGGCATAATGGAATGGTTTCTGTCCCAAAAAATGACCCATTCTTGGACTTGGTTTGGCTTGTTGACAGTGCTGCACTCCATCCTTGCATATTAAGTGCCCCCTTTCCTGTTTGCTTCTGTCCTGGGACCTTCTTTTCTCCTCCCTGTTGTCTTCCTTCCAGATCCATTTAGATCTGCTTGTCTGCAATCTCAGGCTCCTTTAAGCTGTACGTTCCCCGTCCTCTGCTCCCTCTTTGCAGCCAGCTGTGCTGAGTCCTTGCAGCAGATGTTGCTGAGGCAAAGCTAAAATAGCTATCCCAGGATGATCATTGCCACTAGGTCTTAGGAGGTTGTGGAAAATGTAGGCCAAAGTTCACTAATGTTGTCTCACAGCTATTGCAGTCCAGGATTCCCTTATCACCCTTATAGAGGTGATATAAGGTCCTTATAAGGACCCGTGGAAACCTGATTTACATTACTGTTGCAAACTTGAGGTATTTTCAGCAACCAATACACAACTCTTGGCTGTATTTAGAGCCTTAGAACCCTTCTGGAGGGGACAAGTTGTGTCAGCAGCCCCTGGGACGGGGGTTGATGACACACACACAGGAGAAGCACAGGTTGGCAAAGCCTGAACCGATTGACTCTTATTGGCAAGGAACTATTTTTGGGAGTCAATGATGAGAACACCCTGTACTGCTGCAAGTTTGGCTCTGTGTTGCAAGGTTATTATCTGGGAGTTCAATCAGAGTCTGTCAAATGCATGGAGTGAGCAGCTAGTGTCTTAAAGGGTGTGTTTTGTGCCAGGAAAAGAGGAAGTATGGATGGGGAGAGAGACTTTTGAGGTATGAATGGAAGAAAATAGAAATCCATTGCTTGAGTTTCTGCCATTTTTTTTAATTTGCGATTAAATGTATATATAAATGACTTATATAAACTCAAGACAGAATTTCCACATCTTTATGATCTTGCAGTGATCAGGCAGAGGCAAATCTGTGACACTGCAGACCTCCTGTTTTCCCTTAGCTCAGGGGGTCCCTGAGCTCTCTGTGAATGAGCTCTGTTCCAGAGATCGCTTTGCCCTCTGTAGAGATTCAGCCGCACCTCCTTGGGATGAGTTGTGGCAGCTGTTCCTTAGTGCAAAACTATTCTAACCGGCAGTTTAGGAAACAGGTGAAAATGGAGGGGTAATTAGAGAGACAAAGATTGTAATGAATAGCACTCGAGCTGCAATATGGCTATCATTTTCTGTCTTGCAAAAAGCAGCCCTGCTTAGCTTGATTCATGAACTGTGCAGAACAAGCTGATGGTTATTTTGATTATTTGTGTTACTGAAGCCTCTGAAAAGACCTGCCATTAACCAGTGGTCCATTGTGCTGGGAGCTGCACAGTGAGACCAAGATGATGGCCATAGCCACTAAATACTTACTGTGTAAGTATCAGCTGAGAAAGCATGGTCATATAGACAGATGTGGCAATGTACATTTTTGCATTGATCTGCTAGGGAAATATGAGGAAAGAACGGGTGAGGATTTGTAAGTTTAGTGTACTAAAAGCTTAGCATATCAGCAGCCTGACTGTTGCAAATTATCTGCAGCTATCTCGGCAAAAGAGAGACTTAGAGTAGGGTATGAAGAAAAATAATGACATAACTTCACTGGTATCCATGGGACCTTCCTCAAGAAGGCAGCCAAAATTGAAGAAAGCTACATGGGTCTCTGAGAAGCTACTGAAGAAAGTGGAGCAGGTCAGCATTCACATCTTGTTACTGACTGAGGGATCAGAAGCATCAAGTGGGTTGAAAAGGAGGCACTTGATGAAGCTGAGAAGGGAGGCAAAGGAAGGCTGAGAAGAAAGGGGTAAAATGATATCAGGCAAGTGATCTCTGAAACAGCTTTTCAAATGTATGTGCAAGGGATAGTGGGGCTGAGAGGCCTTTGTCACAGCCAAAGTGAAAAGATGTTAGAGTAGGGGAAAGAGCAGGACCATGATAGTCTGTGAAGGTGAAACAGACCTGGGTCTTAATCCCATACCTCAGACCTGCATTGTTGATGACAAAGTGGAGTCAGGAATCTGCCCGTGTCCCCCTCCAAAAAGCCAATGTGTCCAGCAGCAGGGTTTGCTTTCCTACACCCAGGAGTTGGAGCACAGAGCTCTCCTTCACTCAGTCTTGCTGCACTGCTTGCTATATGTCATTTCTGTTTTCTGGAGGTATCTTGTCCAGCTCCCATATGAGACCTGACTTTTTCATAGAATCATAGAATACCAGGTTGGAAGGGACCACAAGGGTCATCTAGTCCAACCTTTCAAGGTAAAAGTATAGTTTAAACGAGATGAGTCAGCACCCTGTCAAACTGACTCTTAAAACTGACCAATGTAGGGGAATTTACCACTTCCCCTGGGAGATTATTTCAATGTCTAAGTGATGTCATGGTAAAAAAAATTTCCTCTGGAGTTCAACTGGGATCTCTCCGGATTCTGGTGTAGTCTGACCAGTGCCAAGTAGAGAGGGATAATGACTTCTTTGTCTCTGCTGGTCATGCCCTTTTTAATGCAACCCAGCATCCTGTTGGCTTTCTTTACAGCTGCAGCACACTCTTCGCTCATGTTGAGCTTGTCATCCACCAAGACCCTCAAGTCCCTTTCCGCAGTGCTGCTCTGTAGCCAGCTGGAACCCAGTCTCAGCTGCGTTCTTGGATTATGTATTCCCAGATGCAAGACCTGGTGGTGCTGGTCTCTTCTCCCAGATGATGGGGGATAGAACAAGGGGAAATGGCACCAAGCTGTGCCAAGGAAGGTTCAGGTTAGAGATAAGGAGGAAGTTCTGAGGAACTGAGAGGGTTGTCAGAAGCTGGAACAGGCTGCCCAGGGAAGTGGTGGAGTCACCATCCCTGAATATATTTAAAGAGCAGGTAGACGGGGTACTTAACGATATGGTTTAGGGGGTAGACAGGAACAGTTGGACATGATGATCTCAGAGGTCTTTTCCAACCGAGCGATTCTGTGATTCTGTGATTCTGTGACCTACATTTGTGCTTGTTGAACTTCATAAGGTTCCTGCTAGCCCACTCATCCAGTCTGTCCAGGTCTTCCTGGAGGGTGGCTCTCCCTTCTGGAGTGTCAACTACCCCACTCATTTTGCTGTCATCAGCAAACTCCATCAGGGAGCTCCTGATCCCAACGTCTAGATCACTAATGAAGATATTAAATAGCGTTGGGCCCAATATTGGTCCCCTGAGAGACCCCACTTGTGACTGGTTGCCAGTTAGAGAATGAACTATTTACTACCACCCTCTGGGAACGACCCATCAGCCAGTTCCCCACCCACCGCACAGACCACTCATCTACATTGTAATTTGTCAGTTTTTCAAGGAGGAGATTTTTCTTTACCTATAAGGTCATGGGCACCTATGACAACAGCTTTACAATGTCACAGTTGCAGAAGTGCAATAACCTCCTTCAGGAAGCAGAAAAAAGTTCTTAGATGCAGGCAATTTCATGCATTGTGAGTCGAGCAGGTGAGCCTGTCAAAAATTCCTGTTTGTTGTCTGTATTAGTGTCTGCTCTGATCGGAAAGTGTGCATTTTTTATGAGAGAGAGCTCTGTAAAATGAGAAATGAGAGACTCAGAAATATACACATATTTATTGCAAAAGCAGTCACAGACAGGGAGAAGGTGATGGGTGGAAAGGGCTTGATGCCACAGAGTAAGCAAACTGCAATGAGCAGCCAGTTTGGGGAATCATCAGCTGTGACACCTGTGTGGGGTGGAAAATCCCAAGGGATCCCAGCTGTGCAAATGCAGTTATGCTTTGAAATCTGGATGACTATTTGTGGGAAGGGTGTTTTCATTTTCCGCTCTGCTTACAGAGAAGTAGGAATGGATGGGAGGAATGGGCAGGTCTCTCATGTTTGGTGGTACACACCACACTGACAGAGCATCTCTGTCTACTGCTCTGGTGGATACCACTGGCTCTTTTACTCTTCAAATTTCTGAGAGATAGAGTGCTTCTCCCTGTAATGTAAGAAGGCTGCCAAGGGGAGGTGGTACATTTCTTTATACTTATTACACAGAGTTCAGGTAAGAAACCATCTCCTCTCTCACACCTGTTCAGCATACTTGTTTGCGTACATGGAAAGGCTGGTTTGGGATTTTTTTAAATATCTATATACAGAGTGGGTATGTTATTTTCTCATTATCAATAATGAGATTTCCCCCCAAAGTGTCTCCCTTCCCCAAAGGACACTGATGTGGAGCAGGGTGATTAAACACCCTGCTGAGGCAGAAGAAAACCTGCAGAAATTGCTGAAACAGAGGGAAGAAGTGGCTTTGGCTGGTTGCATTCACTTTGGACCCAAAGTTCTCATTGGCAGCTTGTTTTCTACCACAATTAGAATAGCAGCCAGCATCTTTGGATATATATCCAGAGGAGAAAATAAAACTAGTGAACTTGAAAGGAGGCCTTCCTTGACCTTCTCAACTCTCTGGGGAAGTGAAAAATCTGAGGAAGTGAAAAATCTAGGACATACTCATGAAGAAAAGATCTCTAGGTCTCTCTGAAGTGTCACCCTTGAACAGCTGCGTGCCAGTGCACAAAAAATGTTATACTCTGACCATACAAGTGGTCCTTCAAGTCTGCTGGTGCCTGCTGTAGGTTCTGTGTGTGTGCCAGAGTGTGCTTCCACAGCTCTGCAGGAAACTGGCTCTTGACTGGATTTTCTGAGGGTTTTTTAGCTCTTCTGGATATGTTAAGCATACAGAGAGTGTGTGGTTTCCTGGGGTATGGCATATTTTATATGGCTATTACTCCTCACACTACCATCTTACATGGGTAACATAAGTGGCCAATTTTATACCCTATTCCCTATAATACCCACTTTCAAACCAGTGTTTCTCAAGTAGTCTAGAAAAGATCCACACTTTATTCTTTGATGTTTTATAGAGACTTGTGAAATCTGTAGTGCTGTGGGCGTAGACACAAATAATTCTGCATGGGTATAGGATCCACAAGCTGGTGAGCCTGGAAGGAGCCATTGATATGATAACAGCCTCTGCCAAACCACATAGCAGGGATGAGGGTGGGTGAGTGGCTGCAGGGTTTTGGAGGGTGTCCAGTTGTCCAACCAACCTCAGTGCTGACTGGATCAGGGAAGAGAAGGGAATGGATGTGTTTCCAGTTCAAATTCTCATAATTTGTCTTCTCCCAGCCCTCCAAGCCATGCCTCTGAAGCCATCCCTCTGTTCTTTCCCCTCTGTGCCCTGAATACTGCAGCCAAGCCTCTCGCGTGCTTTTCTGCATCTTCTGTGGTTTAGTGACTACTTAAATATTTATTTATGTAGAACTTGCCCCTGGGGAATGTCTTATGAATGCAGAGGAGGGTATTGTGAGAGAAAGAGGGAATGAGCAGTCCCTAGAGAGCTCGGTTTTGTCTATTCCTGAGAGGCAGAAACTGCATGAAAAAGCCTTGTCGTGGGAAAAAAAAAAGTACAAAAGAACACACACACATACACACACACACGTGCACACAAACTCATTTATACACATATAAACACAAACAAAAACTTGGCAGCTGAACACACAGAGAAAGGAAGCATTTGCACTAGTCAAGTGATGAGAGAGCCAGCTCTGTTCAGTCATGGAATTTGCTTTTTTTGGCCCATAGGACATCAGTATTTTTACAGGCCTGCCATCCAGAAAACGCTGCAGAAAGATATATAAGAGGTAGAAATGGTCTGAGATGCTGCATACAAGAACAGGCTACCATGAGTTGTAGGGCAGGCTGTATGTCATTGGGAAGATGAGTTTCCCGAGGTTTGCAAACACACTTGGATTTTCCCATTGATTTAAGTGTTAACAATCGCTTTGTAGATAGCACGTAGGAAAATCTGGAATCTTTTTGCTGTTGTGATTGATATTGCTTGAACTTTAATCATATGCAAGAGGCAGCTCAGCTTGTTGAATTCATTAATTGCTAAGGCGTAACATATTCACTTAATTGGATTCTCTGCTAGATAGAGATGTATTTATATGTATTTGTATATGTGCTTAGGGTATATATTTAGCTCCACAAAGACTGATATTAATGGAACGTTAAGGTTGCCTGGTGAAATAATCAGCAGACTGGAAGGGATAAATGTTCAGTTGTAAGCACGATCTTTTCTGTCACAGGGAGGGTAAAGCCTGCCTTACTGGATGTTCTTGGCATAGCAGAAATGCAGGCAAGGCTAAGTTGGCACTGAGGCAAGTTTGCACATATATGTGCCTCGGGCTGGCCATGGTGCTGCTCTGCACCTGGCAGGCCACCCCACCACAGTGCCCTTCTCATTACTGAGGACTGCTCAATCAGCTCCAAGGCTGTTTCTCCTGTCCATGTCTCAGATGCTCCCTCCATTTACTTGTGCAAGGCAGCGCCACATTGGTGAGCCACAGGTCTCAGCCACAGCTGGGAAGCATCCTTGGAGGAGAGGTCTGAGGAGGACAGGACAGGAGAAGCAATCTTGCCATCTGAGGAGATTGCAGCATCCCTCCCACCCACATCTCACCTGTTTGTGAGGAGACCTACTGCAATGAGTGCTGGGTTGGCAGAGAGGCTGCTTCAGAGCCACAAGGGAGTGAAATGGCCTGGGGCCCTTACAGCTTTGTGTGTTTTTATCAGCTTTAAGCTAAAAGTATTTTCCATGAGATACAAACATGGTACGTTTTCTTTCCTGATGGGTGTCCTGCATGTTCCCATACTAACTAGGTGAGAAATCTCCATGCTGAGGTCTGAAAAGACCTGTAGTCTGTACTCTGGCAGGGTCCCCTGTTTGAGTTCAGGTTAGTTTTGCCTCCCTCTTGTTGGGAGGCCAGCCTCGATTCTAGGGCAAAGAGAAAACTCGGACTTCTGTTCCTTCCTGGTATAACCTAAACTTGAAAGTATTTACAAGATGTGCAGATGAGGTGCTTAGAGGCATGTGTAAGTAGTGGACAGCTTATGGTTGGACTTGATGATCTTAAAGGTCTTTTCCAGCCAAATGATTCTATGATTCTATGATTCAATGGTTGGGCTTTATGTTGAGCATGGGACTAAGATGGGTCTGCTTCCTGGAGACTGGGAGGGGCAGGGCTGAGCATGCTGTGCCAGCTCAAGCATCACTATGCTACCTCTTTCAGGAGAGGTATCTTCAGAGAGCCAGGAAAGTCAGCTGCCTGGTCGCTTGTGCTACTTCAGCCTCGGAAGCAGCTGGAGAGGACCCAAGAATGTTCTCTCAAGCTTTAGTTAATCTGATCCTAAACTATTTCTTAGAGAGTACCATATAAAATCCCACTGTTCTTTTTACAGCTGTCGATCCACATGCCTGACCTGCTGCACTGCTGCTCTGTCATTAATCAGCACGATTTCCACTGCTTACTACCAGCATGCACGGCCGCTCTGCAGTAACTCTGACCCTTCTATGGCAAAGGTCCTTTCTCTGATGTGAGGCGTGAGGGTGTTGTAGGTGCAGCCCTGAGCTGCATGATTTTCTTGGGGGTGGATGAGCTGAGGCATCTCCTTACTATACTGACTTTTGTCATTGCTCCCAGCTGTTAGGTCTCCGTTCATCCCCCTTGCAATGTGGGATGGATTATTAAGAGCCTTTTAGAGAGGGAAAACCTAGCTTCAGAAAGCTTCAGTGGCTTGCTTAAGGTCACAGAGTAAGTACAGAACAAGATTACAGCCAGCACTTGAGTCCCTTCGGTTCTGGGCATTTGAGTAGAAAGCATCTGTTCTCTGCACAGCTGCTGCAGCTGCTTAGGGCAAGTTTGCCCTGTGAAACCCGGCTACATGTTGACTGTGCTGGCATAGGCTTGTGGTGGTAAATCCATGTCTTGCTGAGCAGCGCCACAGGGACACAGCAGCACAGCGTGGTGCAAGGCAGCTGTGTGAGCTTGGCAAGCTGCCTTGGCTCTCAGCTTAGCCCTGCTGGGCTAGTGTGCCTAGATGGCATCTGGACCATAACTGGCTTGGTGTCCCCATGTCATCTACCCCCACACTTGTGTTCCTCCTCTAAGGTTACAGAGACCAGATCAGTTTGGTCCTGTCCGTACCTCCTGTGCAGACTGGCCCCCTCTCTCCCTTAGTGTGTTACAAGCATATTGCTGCAACATGAGAAACCTGCCTGCAGCTTAATCTGCCTGATCAGTGCCTTCCTTTCCTCTCACCTTCTGGGCACCATGATCATGAGAGACGTGCCAGCTTCACCCTCTTCCACCTCTCTCCAGTGTTCCCTTCCAACTTCACTGCTACTTTCTTTGCCTTGTTCAACCTCTTGGCAAGGTCAGTGCTGCTTCTTTTGTCATAAAGCAGGATTGCATAATCTCTACATTGCTTGATTGGTTTGCTGTCCATCGCCGTTTCTTTATTCTTCTCTCCTCTGCCAGTGCTTCGTGATTCATGAATAACTCTTTCTCCATCTTCACTGATACTTTCTTGGCCTGTTTATTGGTTTTGTAAGAGCTCGTGTACATCTGAGCTATATAAGCAATTACATACAGAAAATAAAAGAGCAGTGATTTCATTTTTAGCTTGTGAATTCAAGCTAGGAAATGCCAGTCTTGTTTCCTGGGCTGCCTTAATTTTTCTCCCCCAAGTTTCTTTTCAGTACAAGGATTGAGGCAGGGACCCCATAGAGAGAGTTGCATGCACTCATTAATTAAAACTTGAATCAAAATGTCCACACACAAGTGGGATGGAAGAAAGGCTGAAAAGGAAACTGTAAACCTGCCATTTCCTAGTATTTCAACCTAAATAAAGTTCCTTTAGTGTAGTTTGTTTTATATTTTTGTGTCATTTGTGTTGTTTTATTTTTTAAGAGGAAAACCCAAAATCTTTTTTGTAGCAATGCATTGTTCATTCTCATGCATGCTGAGCCTTCAGCACTGAGTCTGACTGCTCAGCCCAGTGACTAACCTGTACTTGTTTCACAGGCAGTCATGACAGTGCAAACTGGTTTGCCTTTCTTCTGCATCCTAAATGGTGGAGTGCAAGCAACCTTTTCATAGAGGGGTGCATTTAAAAGAGAGAGGAGAACCTGGATGGTTTGTCCACATTTTGTGGGGAGCCTGATCAGGCTTTTGCCTTTCCTTTGGTCTTCCAAAGCTGAGGTGTTCCTTGTTGTCATGGCCCGCTTTAAAAAGTGGGCTTTTTTATCCCGGCACGGTGACAGAGTGATACAAATCACTCAGGAGAAGGGTGTAAGCAGTATTTTTACTAAATAAGATACATGCTTTGAAAAACGCTGGATTCAAACCTTTTAACAACCCGTAGGCGATGGAATACCGACAAGAAACTGAAATGGCCCCAAAATTACTGGAACACGGTGCAACTTAGCAACACTATAACAATTTGATTCGCAGAACCCAGAAAACTTAGCTTAATACTGTCTTAATCAAAATCAAAACCCAAACCCGAAGCCACCAGCTACAGCCCGCTGCAACCGCACATGTTGGAAAAAGAGCCGCACGTGTTGGGAAAAGGAAAAGAGAACGAGAAAATGAGAAAAAGGAGAGAAAAGAAAGAAAAAGTTATCAGAGAGGTAGAAAAGGTGAAAGATAGTCACCACTTCCAAGGCCTCCGGTATATCAGCACGTGTTTAAGATGGTAGCTGGACAAGCAGTTCCTTTGTTGAGTCCAGGTTGGAAGATGGCAGGTCTCAGGCTTAAGTAGGGGTGTTTAAACTCTTCCCCCACGCCCCTTGCCTGTACCAGGTGATAGGGCACACAGCAGGTCATAACATGCCCCTCACCTGGGCAAGTCTGGATATGCTCTCCAGCACGGCCATTCCTGCCACCTGAGGGTCACTCCTGAGAATCACCTGCTTTGAGGCATTTAACCCACGCCATGCCAGGCCAGGCCCATACACTTGTACTGACTGTGGTACTGGTGGGGATGTCCCCACTGATTTACTGGGCTGATGGGCTTAGCTCTTAAAATGTCTATGCTCAGATGTTGTTTGGGCTGTCTTCCAGGATTTTTGCAAGAAAGAGACAGAAAAGAAATTATGATTATTGAGCAGTTTATAATGCAGTTAAGAGTAAATGAAATTTGATGGGCCAAAGTAAAAATCATGACCTTAGCCTCAAGGTTTTTTCCCTGCTGACTTACAAATGCCTGTTGCAAAACATGGAGATGCTGGCTTCTCTCAAAGAACTGGCTTGAAGACTCTCGTAATGGAAAGTGTAAGAGAACCTAATTACAAGCTTCCTTCTTACTTCACTTGTAATAGAGGTAACTACACATCTAAGTACACATATGAAGTCATCCAGCTAATTCCAACCTGCAAGAAGTTACTCCACATGTGAACTTGCATGTGCCATCTGCTGAGAGACTTAGCTTCATCTTATGTCTTGGAGACTGCCTCTGTCATGCTCGTTCTACTTTTATGCTGCATAAAGGGAATGGCACAAGATCTGCCTTGTGTTGACGTGTTTAGACACAAAATGACAGACAAATCTTTGAATATTCGGTGTCCTTGAGGTCTATCAGGATTGAGAGAAGGGGAGGATTTTTGCTCCCTAAAGCTATGCTCCCGAGAAAAGCAGTCCTTGGCTTAACCCTTCTTTGCTAGCTGGGGTTGGCAAATATGTAGCTTCCTCTTTCCTTCCCAAATCACTGATTTCAAGGTTACCTCTCTTTCTATCCATTCTCAGGTTTGATTGTACCCCTTTTGCACAGAGATGACTTGGAGCCCAGATGGCCTCAGCTGGGCCCTTGGCAGTTCTGTCTGGACTCCAAGCCCAGATCAGCTTAGGATAACTGCTGCTGGGGGTACCTGTGTGTGTGTGTATGTGTGTGTGTCTGCATCTGTGTACGGGATGCAAACGGAGCAAAATCTTTGGCAGAGCTGCTCCATGCTGCTCACAGAGTGCCTGCTGGCTCAGCCAGCGTGGCAGTAATGCGTATGTGTGCAGTGAACCAGCTGTCCAGCTGGTGGGCTCCAGCCAAGGGTCAGGTCTTCTCTGTAGGGTGTAGGTAGAGCTGGCAGGTCTTTTCTAATGCTCTGCCCAAACATGGCATAATGCCATGGTTTTCAAGCTAAGCCCAGTGCTTGGCTGTAGCAGTGGGTGAGGTGGGGGTCCTGCAGCTCATGGGCTCTCTTTCTGGAGCCCTCATCCACCAAAGAGGCTGAAGGATTATCTCCTAAGGCTGGAGTCTCCAGCTGGGGAGTACAACCCACACCAGCTCCTGGGAGCTCCTGGCTGGCCTGGCAGCCTCTTCCATATGACATGCTGGTCTGCGGCAGCATGGACAGAAGTACCCTGACAATACTTGTGGAGATGCACAGTGCTGACACTGCTGTGGTTTGGGCCAGTACTTCATTTCTGAACAGAGGTGAGGCTATCCTTTGGGCACTGTTGGGATGGGGACAAACCACCTAGCTCAGCTGTACATCAATGGGAGCTGAGATGGGGGAGGAAATCACACTATGAGTTACTCCCCCATCCAGTTTCTCCACCACTTGTAGTGGTCTCACTCCTGCAGCCAGTCCTGGCATGGGATCATCAGGGCAGCAGACTAAAGAGATGATGAAGACAGCAGTGAGAGACAGATCTGTGCAGTGAGGACCACGTCCATGGGTGCACACCAGTGATGGGAGGAAGGACCATGGGTAGGTGGGAGATGAGGTGCTGATGAGCCAGGGCATGAAGGACCACTCTTCTACCCACACAGCTGAAGCCAGGGCTGTCTGCTACCTCTGCTTCCCTCCACCCCCATACCCTGTCCTCTGTATTTATTGGGGAGCACCTGAGTGAATAAAAGAAAGGAGGAGTGGGAAAAACTGAAGCAAGGCATGAAGCTATCTCCATGCCTTCTCCATAGAGACAGGCAAAGGGGATGTGGATAAGAAAAGGTGCAAAGATGCCAGAGGGCAGTCTCCTTCACCAAACATGGGGAAGAGAGAAAGCAGCAAGGGTGTCCCTGGTTGCCCTTATCCACAGCTTTGCTTACCATCTGGCCCCTTTGCAAAGCCAAGTAAAGAGACCTGACAGAGAACCTGGGTGCAGAGTAGAGCTGGAGTTTCTAGTCAGTTTGGAGATCTGGTAACAACTTGGAGCAGTGGCTTGGTTGGCTCCTGCTTGGGATGGCCCCAGTGCAGTGCACGAGGCCCTGCTCCATGGCCTAGTTGCAGGGGCCATGCAGACATGCACTCTGAAGGTGTGGAGGCAGTGGGGTTGGCTGTGGCCATGCCAGTGTGAATCCAGGGCCAGGATCTGGACAAAGGGTGTGCAGCAGCCAGGGATAGCATTTACAATCACCTTTCCAGAGCTCTCAGTGGTGAGAGAGGAAAGGAATGGAGGCATGTAGCTCGGTAACAGCCTTCCCTGAAATTTTGCTTCCAACATGTGCAGTACCTCCTCCGGAGGAGGTGTGTTCCTCTCCTTTCCACCAGCAAGAGAAGAGCTGAGCACACTGTGTCTCTCAGCATTGGGGCATGCGTGCCTGCGCCTCTCTCAGCAATTGTGCATCTCTGCATGGGAGCAATGCAGGGCTGCTGTGTGGAGGGCAGAGGCTCTGGCTGGTATATTCAGAATGGGGAGGTGTTTCATCCGCTGCAACAACCTCCAGTGAAAGTTAAAGGATCTCTTTGATATTCTTGGAGATGCTTTTCAAACCAGTGCCTTTGGTCTTGCTTGCACAGCTCAGAAAACAGTGAGGTTTAGGCAACCCACCCCCTCTCTCTTCATGTTGCCTCCTCTCATAATGCTGCTGGGGCCTGCTTCAACATTTAGCTTTTTCTCAGCACAAGGAAATATTTTGGCCTTCCTCTGGATCTGTGTTTTTAAATGTTCCTTTATCCTCAGGTCCCAAGAGATGCTGGGAGAGATATTTGCTCTGTACAAAGAGTGTCACTGCCCAGGGGAGCACACGCTGGGGTTTTGTACGCTGCTGTACAGGACACACTTACCAGCTAAAGCTCTAAACCATCTCCCAGGCTGCAGTGTCAATTGAAAAGCCCATTCCTCCCTCTGCGTAACATGTTTTGAGGAAAAAAAAGTCTGAAAGAAATGAAAGCTCAGCAGAATGCAAACCCAAGCCCAGCATTCAACAGGGAAAGCCAAAGGGAAAAATAATTAGATAGAGCATTACATGCATGGACACGTACTGGGTGCAGACACACACCTGCACAATGCGGGTGCACTCCTAGAGACCACAAAATGCTTTCAGAAAGCATTTAGATGCCTATACATGCACATAAAAATACATTTTTCTTTAAACCTTTGTCACTTCCGAACCCCCTGTGACACAAAACATGCAATCTTACCAGTATCCCTGCTACATTTTCCCCTGCCCCATGGTTCTGCAGAGGAAAGCAATAGAGATGCTCAAAGGGAAACCTTCTTTCACCTTAGATGAGCAAGGATAGAGGCAGTATAAGCTCCCTGGCTTTAGATTTTATTTCCCAGACTAGAATCAGCATATACTGATGTTGCTAGAGTTTAGGACATTGTATTAAGCTCCCCTCTCCTCACACAGAGTCATTTCAGAAGGGCATGATGGCTCTAAGGATGCAACATTATTGAAGCAAGACCCTGAGTCAGGTGCTGTCACTGCCTGTTAGCTGGAGATGAGTTATGTTGGATGGTACAGTTGGTCTGCAGTGCTTGTTAAAATACTTTTTTTTTCCTAATTCTTCTTCCAAAATCCTAACACCTGATTTGCCCCCCTAGAAGCTATGGCTTTGCTGAGTTAGATCCTCCGGCCTTCTCAGATCACAGCCCACACTACCACGAACAGCTCCCTCTAACCTCTCCCCTCATGTCTCCTAATTATTCCTGAACTGATTGCAGTCTTCATTTCCATAAATCATGGTTATGCTACTCAGGTGGCACTGAGGACCTTGAACAAATATGTGGGAACCATGCTGCTGCTGCATGAGCCAGCCTTGCCTGGATGAACTGCTTTCTGGCCTACCAACTTAACACTAACACCAAAAACAACAACATCTCCCAGAGGGAGCTTTCAGGTGATCCTGGCTAGTTTTATGCCTGTAGTGATCTCTTGGTACCTTCTGGTTTGGAGGAGTGATTTACCAAGCCAAACACTTTGGCATTCTCACAGCTCTGACCTTTCTGTGACACCGCTGGAGCTCCATGGTTCAGTGATTTTGCAGAAGTCAGAAGCGCTCAAAGTATATCTCATTAACCTTCTCAGGCTAATCATGGCAGGGGACAGGACCTCAGCAACTACAAAAAGCACATAAATGCACCAGGAAAGAAATGTTTCAGCAAAAATGGCAAGAGCTGTGTAAATGCCAGACATCAATGAGCTGAGGGACTGTGTTTCTGCAAAGAGCTTTTATTCCCAGAATGAGTTGTAAAGCAAGAGCAAGTACTTCACCCTGTCTGTATTCTAAGCCAAGCCGCTCTCTGGCATATGTTAGGTGCTGTATAAATACAGAGGGAAGAAAATTCTACCATCTCCTGCAGCCTACATGTTTAATTGAAAGGCTATTAGAAGCAATTCCTGATTCTGCAGGTGCAGTGAAGAAAGCAGCCTTCCCCAGGTGGTTCTGGAGGGTGAACTTGAGGTTCAGGAAGGAGTGTTGTTTCTGTCTTAATTAATTTTGCATGTGGAGCATTTGCAACCATTTCTTGTATGCTTGGGCTGATGTGGCTAATTAATCACCTTAAGTGTCTGTAAACAGGAGATTTTTGCTCTCCGTGGCATCTCTTCTCCACCTGCTGTAGACCAGCCTATGTGAGGATACAGACCTGTAGCATCACAGGAATGATACATTTGGTAATGGCTGTGATGCCAGCACTGTAAGTGTGAGAGTCTTGACTTAACCAGCTTGGGTGAAGGATAAGAGGAATGTTCTCTTCTCTGGGTACTCAGGAAGGTTTTGCTGCTGTCTGAGGGAAGTATAAATCTATGAGATGGAGATATCAATAATTTCAATGTTTCTGTTCATGTAGGTTATTTGGGAGGAAGAGATATAATGATTAAGACTGAGTTTTGACATCTGCAGACTGAAAAGTCAAGGAGAAAAGGTTTTTTACAGAGGAATTCCTCCTCTTGCTTTTGCTTACTTGCCACTGGACTGGAAAGGCTCATTTGGTCCCATCTCTGCTGCTCTAGGTAGCAACATCATATAGCCCTATACAAACCAGTTGTGCTGCTTCTTGACTCCATTTTAGTTGTTTTCACAGGTTGTTTCAGGCAGCTGCTCTAGAACTTACCTCCTCTGATGGTTAAAATCCATCTTATTTTCAAGGAAAATTTCCTCACAACCAGTTGTTCTTGCACCAGCATTGTTTTTCTGCTTAAAGATCCTCTTTCTTCCTCCCTTGTGTATCTGTTCTCCCTTTATTTATACAGAGCAGCCATATCCCCTCTTGGCTTTCATTTATCTAGGTTAAACAAGCTTTTTAATCTCCTCCTTTAAGGCGGGCTCTCTGTTCCCCTAATCGCTCAATCCAAGGTTATTTCTGATAACTAGCTTTTCTGTAAGGTTCCTCCCTGCTTTCCCCAAACCAGGTGTAAAACAGCATGACCTATTGCCTGTTGAGTAATTCTGGGGTGAAGAAATGTGTCAACTAACAGATCCAGAAAAAAAGACATCAGGGTGCTGCTGTTAAAATTTGCATTTGTTCTCTGTCTCTATGAAGTTAAAGTCTCCCATGATGACTTAGTCCCTGATATAATTTCTCTTTAATAACAGTAATGACATCTCTATCTGGAATGAAAGCCAAGCCTGTGGAGCTACAGTAGATTTCTGTAGTTCAGTCCTGGAGGAATATCTTGTACCAGCTTTTCAAAGACTATCTCAATCCCAAATGATTTATCTTTATTTATGCATGATTTATTTCTTCAGAGCCTACTGCAGCATTAAGGTTGCAACAGCATCCCCCAGGTTTACCTTTACTTCTATGTACCCTGAGCAGTGCATACTTCCATTGGCAGTGTCCCAGTTATAAATGCTATTTCTATAGTGTTTCTATTATTCCTACAGTAGCCCTTTTCAGGTCCTGCCCAGTTGTTCTGCTTTTCCCATGTCCTCATTCAGGATCTGTATGAATTGTACTGAAAAGACTCTTCTTTCTCTCTGGACTCTGCCTGCTTCCCAGAGGGGTTAGGTATGCTTTTCCATCAGATATAGTACCAATGACACTGCTATTTTCTGCCTGCTGCCCAACATCCTACCTTTATCTTTTCTATATTTGATCTTTCCTTTTTCATGTATTAAAATCAGGTGTAAAAGTTACATAAGCTTTTGCCAGTTAACTATCTGCTAGCAAAGATAAAAGACAGGAACTTTTCTCATTTACACCATTCACAGACGCATGCTGTGTATGTTCACTCATCTAGCTCTAGACACATGTGTGTGCGGCTCCTCATTTCCAAACTATTTCTGAGCCTCATTTTCTCTTTTCTGGATTTATCTACCCAGTGCATCCCAAAGATGAAAACATACCATTACCTCCACTTGACACAGTGTGGAGTGGAGGCACAAGGGTGCAGATCAGATTCCAGAGGTCCTTGGTGAAATAGGGAACTTCTGCCTTCTAATCCATGCTCTGTGTCCTTGCCTTACTACTTCTACACTAGAATGAGCAAGACCCTTATCTCCTGGAAAAAAACCACCAACCAAACAACCCAAAACCAAAACATAATAAGGGAGGAAATATTGAACTTTTGGGGAAATGCAAAAAGCACTTCAAGTCCTAAGTGAGTTTGGAATGGTCTTTCTTTTATTCTGTGAAGGAAACCAAATCCCTTTTGTATTTCTTCTATACCAGGAGTGGCAGGAAGTAAGAGAAGATTTTAAATGAAAAGAAAGAGTGCAAGGCATGGTGTAAATGGGAGCCTGAATGAAGTAAAGACTATAAAAAGATTTTACCCAGACATAGTTCTTTTTCAACCTGTTGAAAAACAAGCACCCAAAGTTCAGACTTTCCTCTGAACCTTCACCTCAAATACAAATACAATGCCTCTGAGCATCTTGCCTAAGAAATGTATCTGAACATTTCTGCTTCTATCTAGAATTGTATTCTACTGCCTAGTCCTTGAAAGTCAAATTTATAGGAGGTTTTGTTTTTCCATCTGTTGACATTAGTTAGAGGTTTCTCCAGATGCTCTTGTGTTTTGAAGTCCTACCTTGGCATACTAGCTGGAGTTCAGAAACTGGCTTCTGCCCTGGCTGGAACAGACAATTCTGGAAGTTCAGGGGAGCAGCCTGTGGTCTGTACTACCCATTTGGGTAAGGATTTTGTAAATGGTGAGACTGGATGCTGGTCATTTTAATAGGTTGTTGCTTTTGCCAGTGTAGCATATAAAATATCCACTGCAAGAGACTACCAACTCCTCTCTGTTATAAATATCTTACTGACCTGATAACACTGAAAAGAGCACATGTAAGAGAATAAGGAAATATACCCTCCTGGTATAAATTGCAGCAAAAAGATTTAGGTTAGGCATCAGGAAAAAAAATCCTTTTTAATGGGAAAGATAGTTAAGCACTGGAATAGACTGCCCACGGAGACCATGGGCAGTTTATCAGTGTAAGGACAGGTTAGACAAACATCTGCCACAAATGGCTGTTACAAGCCTTAGCTTCCCTTGGGAGGAGAGAAAAACCTCTGTAAAGAATTAATTTCGGGGAACTAATATGATACACCTTTCATTAAAGATGTGCATTAACATACTGCAGAACACTTTTATTTTGGCTGCATTATACCGCAATTAAGGCAATTTGCCAGCCTGCTGGAAGGCTTTTGGAAGGCTCTCACTTATTTTCTCCTCACATAGGCAATCTTACCTTTTGACTGCATGGGATAGCTTACATACTTAGGCAAACTATTAGCATATATGACTGACTTTTTGTTCTACAATAACTCTCTCTTTCTTTCTTTGCAAATGTATTGGACTTCTACTTCCAACAGCTTGTTATCCAAAGTAGGATCTTATATTTAAGGTGAAAGTTACCTCCTCCCCTCCCTCAACACCTTCAAATTCATCCCCAAACCAAAGTGGTTTTCCTTTCTTGATAAGATCAGATGTGGTACAGAAGTTAAAGGGAAAGGGGAAAGAGGAAGTTCTGGCTTTTAGGAGCCCTGCTCTGGTATACAGAAACATACCTAAGGGTTGGAGAATATGGTTAGAAAGGGTGTTTTAAAGATATCTGGCATCCTTACTTTTGCTGATTCTGTGACCCTCCAAGGCTTCTGGTGGGAGTTTGGATGACTAGACTCTGATTGGAGAACTCCCAGTGGGTCTTGAAACTGCAGGGTGACAAATATGTAGGATGCCTAGAACAGTTTATTTTTTCCTCTTTTTGCTGAGGCAAGCACTCAGCAAAACCTAAGTAATAACAGTTCACAAGCTGTTAATACCAAATACCCTGAGACTTCAGAAGTGCCTTGCTCTGCTCTGCACAGCTTGGCAGGTTATATTCTTTAAAAGTAGGCATCATTACCTGGACAAATCTGTGACAAATATTTAATTCTGTTGTGGCTAACCTCTGTCCCCACAGTGAATTGCTCCTTCTCTCTCATGGCAGATAATCTATGATAATATAGGATGCATATTTGTATTTTCTTTCTCCTGCATTGTCTCCATCCTCTGCACATGTAGTGTTTCTTATTGTCCCTGCTGATCCTTAGTGTCCTTGCCCACATGTTGCTTAGGCCCTCTCTTCTTTAACTACATGCGTACACATTTGACCCTTGCAGGCATGAGCATATAAAGAAGTCTGACCCCTCTTAATTCACGAAGCTTTTTGACTTTGCTTATTCATATCTGTACCTGCCTGCAGGTATATGACATGCCTGATTGTTCAGGTTAGCAATGAAATGTAATATTTGGACGTATTCTTGAGACACCCTATAATTAACTTGAAAATTTAGGTCAGAACATTCACTTAGATCATGTTTTCCCTCCATTTTGGACAATCTAGGATGAGACAACAAGGAAAGGATGTGTACTACTGTATTTTCAGGTTAGGTGCTTCAGCACACAGAAGGCTGTGGCAAGACTGTCATAGTTATCCTAATTTCATAATGTTGTTCATGTAGCACAACACTGTGAAACGTGCCTGGCACACAGCCTTATGAACTCCCCTTTCTGTCCTAGAGAACTTCTGGGTAATTATGTGTTGGGTTTGCCTATCTGATCTAATGTATCACTTAGGGGTTTATATCATACCTATTACTGTGATATCTAAGTGCTGCTGAGATGCTGCAAGATGTCTCTTTCATCAACCACTTATTTCCATGATAAGTTAATGTTACTGAGCTGAAGTCTGGGCTGCTCTGTGCAGCATCTTAATCACTGGTCCCTACTGATGCTCATGTGTGCAGTTATTCTGCTTGTCTGGTGGCTTCAATGAGCTGGTTTTGGGGATTTGAGCTCAGTTAGTTGAGGGTTAAAGCTGCACTACAGAAACACTGGCTCAGATGATGATAAATTGACCTGCTTGGTCAGTGAGTGGGAAGTTCAGGGCTGAGCAGACCCTGGGTGAGCATGTGAGTATATGCTCTTTATTCTCTTAGAAATGCATTCGCCACATCCAGGCTTAGACAGTAGCATGAGTACAGACCGTCTGCTGCCCTAGACAACACTACCTGTCTTTTGTGGACAAAAGAAGTCACCAGATCCCAGGGTTCCCAGCCTGCCAGCTTTCACCTGCTGCTCAAAGTGTACTTAAAATTTAAAATAACTCCTTCCTGTTCACTCAAGTAACAGGAAAGAAAAAAGAGAGAGAAGAAAGACAAAAAATAGCTGTGTACCCCGCTTGCTGGTCCAAGCAGCGTGACTCCATAGGTGGAAGGAGCATTAGCGGCAAGCTCTCCTTGGCAATTTTTGCTAACTGCTGGTCCTCAAGACCCTTGGGAAGGTAAGACCAGCTGCCTGGTCACTTCACCCCTCCCTAACAAAACCCATGACCTTGCACTCACTGGGGCACTGTGTTCATGCTGCAGGGATGGATGGGGAGATTGCTGTCTCTGGGTGGTATCTTCTGCCTTTCTTCTCCCTCCACAAGCCCCCAGAGTGGATTTTTCTTTCATGGTCAGATGAAGCATTTGTTTGTTGTGAAGATGACAAGTGTTTTGTGTGAATTCTAGCTGCTCTGAAATGCCAAACCCCAGCTGGGCTTTGAGTTTCACAGACTAACTGCTGACACCTAATAAGAGTCTAGTAAGTGCTTCCCTCCCTGTCCTGTCATTTAAATAAATAAATGACTGAAATTTGGGGATGGTGGGAGGGGTGTTGAATTGCAGTGGAACGAAGCTTTTCTGTTTATCCACCAAGCAGGTACACTGCTAAGAGCAGTTGTGCAAGCTTCCCACACACCCACAGTGTCTCAGCCATTACATCAACGTGTCTCAGCCCTGGCCTGGAAGGCTTTCTTTGAGGATCGTGCGGGAAAGTTCCTTCTAATGCCCAGTTAGTTTCATGCCCTCTCAGCTTCAGCTGCCAGCCGAGGTGCTAATTAGTGTCAACTGTGATGGCGGAAATTGAGAACAAAGGCGAGACTTTGATAGTTGAAAGCATAGCTGATGTTCAGGTTTTTTTCTTTTACTTGAATTTTTGCAAGGAATGGTTTGCCATGGGCAGTGGGTGTGCTACACATATTATCTCTTCAGGGGCTGGAGTGCCTTCAAAACAACTCTTATTTGTGGCTATAGGTATAAAGCAACTGAGTCCCATCCCTCTTTTCCAACTGCTGAAAGATATGATCTCACTTTGCTTAAGAAATGGAAAAAGAGAAGATCTAAAATAGCAATATATCCTTATGGAAAAATAGCAAGATTAGTAAATCATAGATGCCTTTTGATTTTATTTTTCATGTGTCAGAAGCACAGTGCAATTCCTTGTTTCCAGCTAAGGTATGCAACCACGTCATTGTGAAAGGATAAGAGCAGGTATTTTAGTAAGGCCTTAGGAGAGGATAGCAAGAACTACTGTTAGCAAGCATCTCTGCCTGTGTTCTTCTCCTGTGAGGACATTTCTGAAAATGCAGAACATTTTCCTTTTCAGCTGCCTGTCTCTTGGAAGAACTCAGTCTTGACTAGGAAGGGGCAACCTTTTTTCCAGAAGGAGTTATTTCTGGACAAAATAAAGTTTGGCTAAAATGAATCTGATTAATTTCACTGAAAACAAATGAAGACAAAATTTTGGAAAAATAAAGAAGTTCTGTTTTGACTTTTTTCAAGTGAATCATAGAATGGTTTGGGTTGGAAGTGACCTTAAAGATGAAGTCTGTACATTTCTCTGTTTCAAAGTGACATTTGTTTCAGCATTTATATATATTTCTCCTCTTTTTTTTAGCAGGGAAAAAAAACTGTAGTGGCTGGTATGCTGAAGTCAGTATTTCAGTAGACAACAAGCTCTGTTCCTGTTTTTTGGCTGAGAGACTTGAAAGACATCATGTCTGTTTGACTGTGGTGATGGTATCCTCCTGGTCATCCACTCACTCTCCTGGAGGGTGAGACCATCACAGAGATGAGGCAACCCAGGCGTCTTTCTTGTTCTCCCCTTCCTCCTGGATTGAACCCACTTACTCAGAGTCTTCTCCCCAGAAATATCCTTATCTTACATGAGCCGTGAGCTTGGGTACTCCAGAGTGGTCCTCCTGCCCAGGCCTGTGGGAGCTGTGGTTGATGCAGAGGGATGGGACAACTAGAAGCCTATCAACTTCTGTGTTTTGTGTCCTCACAGGTGGGGAAATGGAAGGAAAAAAAGTTACAGATGAAGTATTACGTGTGGCCCCGCTTTGAGCTGTATCCTGACTCTGAGGAACGTGAGGACGATCACCTGAGTATCGTGACCTTGGAAGAGGCACCGTTTGTCATTGTGGAGAATGTGGACCCTCTAAGTGGCACCTGCATGAGGAACACGGTCCCTTGCCAAAAACGCATAGTGACTGAGTATGAACCCCTGGGTTTTTCTCCTCCTGTTGGGCTGTCCCTTCTCAGCAGAATGTAGAGAGTCTATTGGGCCAATACCATCATACCCTGATAATCCTTTTTAGAAAAGTCACCTCTATTTGCCTAGCCTGGCCTATGTTCATTCATGACTGGCCTCTTTGGGCAAATCATCATAGTGTGTCCCTTCACCCTTCAGCACAGATAGCACAAGTGAAATTCTTCACATTATATTGTGGGAGGGGGAGTGCATACTGACAACAGAAGGGAATTAAGTCCAGTCTTTTAACTCAATATTGTTGTGATGGTTCAGGAACAAAACTGATGAGGAGCCAGATTACATGAAGAAATGTTGCAAGGGGTTCTGCATTGACATCCTCAAGAAAATCTCAAAGTCTGTCAAGTTCACCTATGACCTCTACTTGGTGACTAACGGCAAGCATGGGAAAAAGATCAATGGGACATGGAATGGAATGATTGGAGAGGTCAGCAGCAAAGGGAGGGCATGGTAGACTTCATCCGTGGGTTGGTGACATGGGTAAAGTCTGGTCTCCCATCATTATTGGGTCCTCCTCCAGGGCAGGGACAGAAGTAACTCTATAGAAGTGATTGGTCTAGATTCTTTCTGGGCACCGGGTGAATTAATCTTCTCTGACACTCTGACCATGACTGCCTTTCCTGTTTGACGATTAATTATTATTCTCTATAGCATCACAAATTTGGCCTTCACAGTCAAAGAAAGAGGGTGATTTCCATGCACCAGAGAGGCTGCAACCTAGATTGCACTTAGATCGTATATAAGGTGCTTAAAGAATGAAATAAGACTTTGCAGTGTTAGAGGGAGGAGAAAGCAAGGACAGAAAAATGAGATAAGACATCTTCTCAGCGGATGATGTGTTTATCCTAAGACCTCTGCAGATTTATTTTTTATACATATACCAGCTTTGAGGGGAAGATTAATGTCTATAGATTTCCTGAAAGAAGAAGGTGTCCTGATGAAAGATTAGAAAGGAAAGATGATAGAAACAATATAGGGAATGGGATTACAGGAGTGAAAGGACTGTGTGGACAGGCAGGAAGAAGAGAAGGGGCTTGGCTGTGGTGCTTGAGAGGTGCATTGGGTCTGTGTGTGATCTCTTCATTTCCTTCCTCCAGGTCGTCACCAAACGGGCCTATATGGCTGTGGGATCCCTCACCATTAATGAGGAGCGTTCAGAAGTGGTGGATTTCTCTGTGCCCTTCATTGAGACAGGAATCAGCGTCATGGTGTCACGTAGCAATGGAACTGTCTCACCTTCTGCCTTTTTAGGTATCATTTTAATCTAAAATTAACACTTCACCCAGTGTTCATCAAAAATTAGGTGAAGGTTGCTTGTGATTCTTAGCCTGGAAATCCCTTTTTGGGAGTACCTGTGGGACAGGTATATAAAAATAAATTGTGATGTTTTAGCTCTAAATCCCCAGCAGGCAATATCCAGGCAAACTCAAGCAGGCCCTGACTAGGAGTTCTAAGGCATTTCTCAGCAATTGTAGGCATAATCCCAGCAAAGAATGGGCTCACTCAGTTGTCACCTACTCTGCAGCACATAATTTCCTAATGACTCAACTAATAGCATGTTTAAGGAATGTTGGTTAGAAAAAAAATGATTCAAACCTTATAGCTGGTATGCCATAGTACTTAGTGATAACAATTAGCAATAAATTATTGCACTTTGACAGGCTTTACTTGTAAAGAAGGTTTTAACTTGACCCTCCCTTGACAGAGCAACTGGTAGAAGTTAGAGGCCTAACAGAGCTTTTCAAGAAGAGTTGAGCCATCAGTTCTGTGCTGACACTGTGTCTTCCAATACAGTGATTTCTAATGTCCATCAGTGGCGGAGGGTGGTCAGAGAATGTAGAAATAATATTGCATTTCCCCAAGACATGCATGCCTTCCTAGTACCTACTATTTGGCTTTATAAAATGCTTTATGATGCAGCAAACACATTATATGAGTTATATAATTACTGTCTTCTCCCTGCCAGCATCCTGAGATCATTTACAAACAGTAATAACTTTATATGGGTAAAGAAATTTTTCCAAACTTCTTTAAGTAGGAGTTCCATGACTACTCACTTTTCAGGAGGTTTTTGTCTTTAGCCAAGTCCACCAGTATTGCTGGGGTATGTAAAAGCAACAATAAAATCAACTCCAAAATTTTAAATTGCAGTTTAACTGAGGTTGCAATATTGGCTACAGTCTGGAGCAAAGTTCTAAGTTTCTTTGATCTGGTTCAGTCCCATTTTTATCTGTTCAGGCTTTGAGAAGGAGAAAACCTGGCAGAGGTCAAACACTTGCAGAATATGAATGCTGACATTTCTAGAATTAACTAGTGTTCCCACTGCTGCAGGAATGAAATAGCTGAAAAAAACCTACTATCATTATGGCTGAACCTCAGAAATTTGGAGAAGCTCTTTGGCTCAATAGCATCTTGAAAGTTGGATGCTTCTCTGAAGCTCTGCCAGTTCTGCTTGATTTTCCCCACTCTCTCCAGATGGTGCTGGAGGACTTCTGGGAACAATCTTTTATCAATGCATTTTATTTTATCAATGCATGCCACGATGGCTGCATGTAGTTCCAAATGAAGCTATGTGTCACAAATGTAACAGTAAGAAGGAATGCAGCCCTTACAGAGACAGAAACTACACTTTTCAAAATTCAAAAAGTTTATCTGACTTGGGTTGAAGGATGTGTTGTAACTTCCCATTCTCCAATTTGTCCCATGCTCTCCCTGGGGTGTTCTAGAGAGCAAAGGAGACAGGGGAAGGGTGAGGTGGTGTATCAGGTTTTTCACCACGGTTTTCTCTTCCTCTCCAGAACCTTTCAGTGCTGATGTATGGGTGATGATGTTTGTGATGCTGCTTATCATCTCTGCGGTGGCTGTTTTCGTCTTTGAGTACTTCAGCCCTGTGGGCTATAATCGGTGCCTTGCTGATGGCAGAGGTAAGAGGAGTCCCTCCTTGCTATGATCCTCTCTCTCTTCCAAGCCTGGCTCCTTTATCAGGATGTTTCCTTTGCCTTGAACATGATACAGATCCAACCCACTCTGAGCTCTGTGTTCAGACTAAAGAGGGCAGAGATGGAGGTGGAAAAAAAGGCTCCGAAGAGAACAGATCTCTATAATGGATAATTTGCTTGGCTCGGGAGACGGAGCTGTGTTGCCTTTCATCTGTAAAGCATGCACCAGCTCCAACTTGTTTCTCATTGAGGGAAAATGGGTCCTGGTAGCTGGTGCTGGCAGTGCACTCTCTGAGGCTATCAGAGGACACAGTGCTGTCGATCCACCCTTCAGTGCAACATCTCCCCAGAGAGCAAGCTGCTCTGCCGGCCTCCCGGCATAATGTGATGGCCTCCAGACTCCACATCTGTCACCTGGAGATGTCACTCCCCCACTTGGCTCTCTGGCCTGCTAAGGCTGACTGAGAAAGTGGGAAACTCATTTTTCTGGGACTGGGTGATGGATTAACTTGCAAGGGCAGCAAGAAAGATGGCAACAAGTGAGTGACCCACTTTTGTGGTTCTGATCTTCAGAACACAGCCTGATGAGTTAAAGAGAAAATGGACAGGCAGCCTAAAATATAGCCTTTTTTGCCTTATTGGCATGAAGACAATTAGCAAGTTGAACCTTCTGTCATCTCCATATCATCACCTTCTGTTGAATCAGCCCTTCAAACCTTTCTGGGTTTATTGGTCCATTCAGAATAGTGAGGGAGAGACAGTTATTGGAAAAGACACTCATTTTCTCTTCAGTCTAGTGCTTTGAGGGAATTTATGCCATCAAATTAGAGAGGAGTGAAAAAAAAGTGTTAATGAGAGTGCAGGCTGAACCACATATATGTGGAAGTGAAGAAGTCTCTTAACATGGAGCTGTGGAGGCCCTTTATGGCAAGTGGTCATAACCACATGGATCTGTGGACACAAGTAAATACTTATAAACCTGCAAGTCTCTTGAGAGATATTAATACAGATGTGGAACTGGAAGCAGTTCTTACTACATGTGTGCAGTTGTACAGTTATTAAGTTAACTGCAGCTGTAAGTATCAATATTTCTGAGTAATTATGAACAGTACTGCATGATCAGGCAGATATTATCCCTGACAGATGTAACATGAAGATGTAGAAATCTGCTGCACAGACTTGTTTGGTAATGAATGTTCCGGCTAATGTTGCTTTGGCTGCATTTGAACTAGTCTACGACAATATACTCCTGCCTCTCACAACTGCATTTTATCCATATGGACACCAAGATCTTCTCTCCAGGGTCAAGTGGGCATGCCCTGATCTAGCCCCTAAATGATGTTGGGTTGCTGTTGGGGCATGCAAAGTTGAAGAACTCAGACGTATCGTGGGTCCCTGGTTTGGATCAGGGGCTCCTGTTGCTGTCTTGGTTCGTGGCTGACAAAGTAACTGTGAAAACACATGGGGTGTTCAGTGGAGAGAGGAGGGCTTTAGGAGGGAACTTCTCAAGATTTTCTTACACTTTATAGTTCCCACTGAGGATGTGCAGACCTTGCACTTGTGTGTCTTTGGGCTCATTAGGTAGAGAGGGATATAAAGCTACCACTCTAGCATGTAAAAAGACAAGGACTGCCAATCCATGTTTCTTAGAATTATAGAATGGTTTTAGTTGGAAAAGACCTTTAAGATCATTGAGATTTTAAAGAGGTCACTAAAAGCATGACCAGAGTTCATGTCACTGTTATGTACTTTAGACACTGAACATAGGGAGAGTGAGCTGTGTTCTTCTCTGGCTTGTGTGTCTTCAACAGACTGGGTAATGAAATCCTCTTGCAGAGGTATTTGTAGAGCCCTGTTATTTCAGATGGTGCTCTTCCTTGCACCTGTACAAGTATAATGAAGGCCATGTTTTGCACAGGTGTATGCTGGGAGTTCAAGGACAACATCACTGTTGAATAGCTAGAAACGAAGATAGAATTTTTCTGAGAAAATTGTATTTCTGGTGATAACACTTGAACCGAAGTGGAATGTTTGGGCTTTTAGATACTCTAAACAGATACAGAAAAAGCCCTCGTATAAGGTTTCAGTGGAAATCATTGAGATAGAATAAATATGGAAGCCTGAGGGCCTTTTAAAAAGTAATTTTTCAGGGTTGCACTTTGCTGAGATATGGTGCCATGAACATAGGGGAGCACAGCTGCAGACATTCATCTGATATATGGGGATACATCCTTCTCTTAACTCTGAAGTCAAGATGTGTATGTAAATAGCAATGCAGACCACTTACTCTGAGGTGCTCACTGTGGGATCATGTTTCTCAATCACTCCAGAGCCTGGAGGTCCCTCTTTCACCATTGGCAAAGCTATCTGGTTGCTGTGGGGGCTGGTGTTCAACAACTCTGTGCCAGTGCAGAATCCCAAGGGTACCACTAGCAAGATCATGGTGTCGGTGTGGGCCTTCTTCGCTGTCATCTTTCTGGCCAGCTACACTGCCAACCTGGCTGCCTTCATGATCCAAGAGGAATACGTGGACCAGGTGTCTGGCTTGAGCGACAAAAAGGTAATGGATCCATCCAAATCCCTAAAGCAGCCTTTTCCACAGAAGAGGCTGCTTTACCCCTTCTTTGCTTTTTCTGGGAAAGCGTTCAGTTTTTTTCAGAGTCATGTCATAGCTTTAGTCTCTAGTTTAAATAGTACAATTGCTCTTTGTTGGTATTCAGTTGCATTTTACATGTTTTAAGCACTTCAGGAATGAATCAGAAACAGAACTGAACTGTGTTTGCTTCATGATCCCAAACCACACCTTGATTGTCAGCAAGAAATGAATTAATGGAGTTTTGGAGACGATGTGTATAATGGCTGTAACCTGTTTTTTCAGGTTGAAGTAATTTGTGTGGGAACTGGCCATTAGGCTAGCAAATATGATCTGTTAGGTTATTACAGGGGTAAGTTCTGCCCATGGGGGTAAATCAGTGTGGCTTTGATGATTTACTATTGCTTGCATTTGAAGTTATATTGTCATTTTTGAGACCTTTGGAAGCTTAGCACAAGAAATCATTTCCTGTTCAGAATAATTTTCACTGTCTTGTTTTCATGCACTGCGTTTTGTCCGCACAGAGCGTTTGCTTTTGCTGGGCTCTGCACACTGGGGATTTTGAGGAGGTTGCTCATGCACGTAGGGTAGCACTGTTTGGTTCATGAGGGTCTGAAGCTTTGCATCCTGCTGTATTTTTGGTTTGTGGTAAGGTTACTCAGAAGGAATTGAGTGTTGTGAGGCTCGATTGCCCATGCTGAATTTGTTACTAAATCACTGGGGCTGCTTAAAGGGTCATGCCACTGTAGGGCAACCAAATAGCAAAAGGCCGCACACACTGCTATTTGGGATAGCAGCAAGAAGAGGACTGCAAGTGTCATTTTGCTATTGCTAGACTGGTTATAGTCACTGTCTCTTGTGTCCTCCAGGGTAGTCTAGAAATAAATTGTGACCAGGCCCCCTGTGTATACAGTGTCCTGTTCAGGAGGCAGGAAATTCTGTGGTGGATTAGTTTTTAAGAGGTTTTTTTCCCCCTTTTGTTTTTATTCCTGGAATGAAATATGACACAGAATAATACAATCCATGCAGAAGTGCTCCTGTTATTTGTATTAATTTCAACCTCAATTTGTTTCACACTGTCTCCACATTTGCAGTGTGCTGTGCTGGGGAAGGGCTTACGTGGAGGATGCTTTTCTGCCTGGTGGAGGTTGTTGCAGAGACTCCTTAGAAGCGGTGGGTGCTCTCAGACTGAAAGGCACTGTTCAAAACCAGCCAGCCCTATCAGTATTAACATTAGTTTGTCATCATTAGGTTTTCAACCATCTGAGGTAAATGGGATAGTTCATACCTGTGATCTATTGTTTCAGGCTGTGCCTAGGCTCGTGGAGGGAGCCATGCTTTCATTCTCATGTTTTTCAAGATATTCTTCATACCTGCAGAGATATGTGCATGAAATATCATTTTACAGCAGTGGCTTCTAGAGCTTCACAGAGCCTTTGCATACAGATCTCTGGGTGTATTTTAGTCATTTTCACTGTAGAGCCGCCTGTGTGTATTGGATTGAGGTAATTTTCTTTTACCTTTCTTTGCCAACATACCTATGTTTGCTTTTGCTATCCTAAAGCATAGGTGTTTTGTTCCTTGGGGAAGAGAAAGGCCACAGTACATAGTCTGATTGTTGCAGTATGCCTCAAAGACAGCTGCTAGTGCAAGTGCAACATTTGGATAAAATTATGATCTACCAGAGCATCTGGAATCAGATGAAAATTGGCTAGTAAAAGCTGAAGGCCAACTGCTGCCTCTGGAGAATAAAGACAGGTGGGAATATTTCCATCCAAAAGATGTGAGTGAATGAGCTTGATCTACTGGGATATGGATTTCCATTCTCTGGACATGCAGAGGACCCTGTAGAATTTGAGAGCAGCCATCCAGGCATCTGTTGTGCTGCTTCAAGATGCCCTGGTCTGGGAGGAATTCAGTCTTCTGAATCTCCTCTTTTCTTTATTCCAGCCAAGTGCAGGGGAGATGGAAGTGTGCCGTGCTCTTCCTTCCTTTTCCTGCCTCCTTAAATTAGCCATTTCAGATTTTCTAAGGAGGCAATCACTGACCAATGTCAGATGGCCAAAAGGAATGAGTACATCTTCGAGTCTCTCTTAACTCCAATACGTGAGATGGTATCCACAGCAGAAGTGAAGTAGATCAACCTCCTGGCACGCTGCTTCAGATGGTAGGGCAGCTGTGTCCAGCACAAGGAGTCAGCAGAGGATGTAATCCAAGCCAACAGGCAAAGGGCTAGTTATTTTAAGGGATATTGTTCCTATTTGCCTAGACTCAGATCTGTTTGCAAATATCTTTTGTAGCATGACAAGACCTGGGAAAGGTGTCCTGCTGGCACTGTACAGCAGCCAAAATGCCAGATGCACTCACAAAATCCATTACTATGCCTGGCTGGGGAATGCTTGTCAAGGTCAGACTAGCTACACCCTGCGACAGCCACTCTGATGGTCTCCTTGGACCCTCTTCCTTGAGCCTTGCCTGGGAAGAGCAGCTCTGAGAGGTGCCTACGGCTGCCAACCTGCCGTTTCCCCAGAAAAGCGGGCTGAAACGCTCCAGCTGTCTAAGGACTTGGATGGTATCTTGGCTGTGCCCCAGCATTTACTTCCTAATGCCATGTAAGACAGTGACTAACGTCATGTCCCTGCTGTGCTGTGTGGATGCTGGAGCAGGCCTATCTGAGTTGGGCTGGAGCAGATACCTCTGTGCCAGGGTATTAAGTTGGAATTAGGGTAGCTGGAGGCTCCTTGTACTGAGCTTAGTGACCTCTGCTGCTCTCTCCCTGGCCCAGATGATGCTCACTCTGCTAAGTGCCACCCCTTCATGCTCAGCTGGCCCAAAACTGGTGCCAGAGCAGGCTCAGGAACCCACCTCATGCTGCTTGATATTTCTCCCATGTTAACCCTTTCAACTGCTAAATCATACGTCAAGCTGCGATTTTTAATGCTGGTGTAACCACAGGCAGTTTGGGGGAGGAGAAACCCGTTCCTCCCTGAAAGCAGTGCTGGCTCTGTGAATCCTGTAGGCAAAGAGCTGCTCTGACAGCATCTCCCTTCCAGCTCCCGGCACTCATGGCGTGCACTGCCCAGATGCCAAACCAGCACCCTCCGCCTCCACCGCTCCACCTTGTGCAGAGTAGAGGCTGGATGTGGTACCTGGCAGGGGTAGAGCCGCACTGGCCAGGTCAGCTTCCCGACTGGAGCTCTGCCCCTCAGCAGCATCGCTGGCAAGCCCAGATGAAGCATCCTTGCACATGCTGCTCGGCTGCATCCGTCTGGGGTCCATGTAGGGGGCTGTTACGGCCCCTACCCCCTGCAAAAGCCCTGCTGGTAAGATGGCCTGCCGCAGAATGCTGCAGTCGGCTACCGGGTCTGGATTTCATCTGACTGTAATCAGGAGATATAACCCAATTTCCAATAGCGGGAGAGCTTCAGACACATTAGAGAAACAAGCGCCTGCGGTATTTCAGTCTAACGAAGGCAATAAATACAGGAAAGATTATATAAAATGAACTAATGTGTGAAATAATCTAATAGCTATACGTAATTTCCATTCATATACAGTAGTAATAGAATAAAAGCAAATGTGGACAGCCAGCAGGGCATTTGAATAAAATAATTTAGAATACAGTAGGTTAATAATAAAAAAATAGTATCCATGCCTGTAAATTAGTTGGAAATGCCAAAGAAGCTAATAAAGTATCAAAATGGTATTTTTCTAATTGACATAAAAAGGAGAGAAATGGATTTATGCATGCCTGCAAATTAATACAGATTGCTGAAACTTCACATGTATTTGACTTATTTGCTTTTTAAGATGTTAATGAAATGTTGAGACAAAGCCTGTTTCTGTGTAGCATAGGTGAGCTGTTTTCTTCAATAGATATGCCTTTATAAAAAAAAAATTGTAGTTAAAACTGGCCAATATTTTTACTGAAAAAGGTCTGGGGAGAGTGTAAGAAGGCAGAGGAAAATTGGATATTTGCCAAAGTAGATAATTTTAGTATACTTCTGACATGTATTTTTGACTTGTCATTTTCTAAAGGCACTACTGCTGAAATTGACCTACATTTAAAAACAAACAAACAAAAAAAGGAAAAGATTTTTTCCTGTAACAGAGGAAGGGGACAGAAGGACATAATTGGAAGACAAAACAACACGTTAGTCTGAGGTGAATGAAATATTTCAGGTTGATACAAAGCAAAATTCTCACTGATAAACCTGCAAAAAAGGATCTGCTGTATTTCTGCAGTAATAGATGCTTGGCCATGAAACTGAAAAATGAATTATTTCCCATATTGTACTCTGTGGCACATTAAATATAAATTATACAAGGTTCCCAGATATGCAGAACACTTAAACATGAGCTTAACTTTGTGCTTATGAGTGGCAACATTAAAGTCAATGGGCTATTATTCACATGATTGAAGTTAAATGCTTTTCTGAGCTTGCAGCTTTTGTACAACAAATACCTGTTCTGGAGAAATCCAGGAGAAATGCAGCCTGGGTATATCTGTCAGCTAGAAATTTCCAAAGGGACAAAAAGTGCAGGTCCAAAATACAAGTCTTGTACCTTGTAAGGTCTGCAAGGGGAAGATTGTCCAACTGGATGGCGTAGCAATGGTACAGATCTTCCATGGGACATCACATTTACTGTCAGCAGACATCTGTGGTACTTTCAGACATTTCTGCATGATACAAAGGAAGTTTTATGTGGTGGTGTCCAAGAGCAGAAAATAAGCAGTCCTTTTAACTGCAGTATAATTTTTACTGTGAGGAGACCTTTGTGGAGATACGAGTTAGCTAGACAGAAGTAAGACCATGCCACTTCCAACTCTGTCCTTTTGTGATAAATCAGAACCTTTTTTAAAATGCGTAAAGTCTGATGCAGCTTACTTGACCAAACCCCCCCCAAAATAAGGAGGTCCTCAAATCCCCAAACCTTACGTCATAGGGTAGAGTTGAATTTCTTTCCAGAGCACTTCACTGGGGGGACATCTTCCTGTAAATAAGTTGCACTGTGTTTAGACTTTTGCTTAAATATGACCTCTATACATATTAGTGGTACTAACTAGCGCTTAATATAACAAACATTGGTTCATAGTGAAGGGTAGAAAACTCAGAGCTCTGAGTCTGAAATTTTATGCCTTAGAATCTGATTATTTCTCTGCATCTCTGTAAATCATCAGTTACTGTAGTATGAACTATTTACAAATACTATATAGTGCAGTATATATCTATGTAATTAAATATTATGCTAAACTCTTCATATTAATAAATAGCTATTAAAATTGCTATAGCATATTATAGGTAGTAGTAGATCGTTCTAACTGGTGACTTACATTTATTGTGTACATAAATATGATCTCAGAGAATTTTTTACGGTTGTAGATGGCTACGTTTATCATACATGCAGTCATTCTTTACTCTTCAGATTGACATGATATTTATGCTTTCTGAGATCTTTGGAACAAAACTCTGTGCCTGTGTGCTAAGTGATTCAGTAGTTTTAAGGCTATCAATGTTTAAAGTCAGTGAGTTTTCAAGCATGCTTTTTCTTCCCCCTGCTTCAGTCCTACTTTCTTTGTCATTCTCTCTCTTTTTTAAGCTCAGCGCTGCATATCACAGAGTGGCGAGGAGACTGTGATATGCTTTAGCCTTGACTCAGTCTCTCAGGATTCTCTTTTCTGTTGATCTGGAGGGATTTAATGGCAGTAAAAACTTGTAATGGGACTCTTCAGGATTAGTGCCAGTTAAAATGCAGTTTAGTTGGGAACTTAAGCAGGTAATATATGAGGGGAGGAGATACTCAGTCAGACCTTAGATTTAATTCCTCCTTGCTGAAAAGGGAGAAATGCAACCCCTTGGGCTTGGATGAGAGCCACTGGATGAGGAATGTCAGCTGGAGCCCATGGCACGATCCTTAGACTGCAGCTTTTGCATCCCCCCTGCTGCGCCATCCTGGCCTTTCCCAGGCCTCGGCCACCGCTCACTCTTCCTTTTCATCCTCCTTTTAACTGTCTCTTGGAGCTAACCCTTTGGAGGCTCTGGGCAAATTTCGTCGCTTCTGTGCTAATTGTTTGGCAGTCTGGAAAAAGCTGTCTTTGGAGAGTTACGTAAGGGAAGGGAGAGAGGGGGGAGCAAAGGATTGTCCTGCTTCTCGCGTCAGTATAAGTCAGTGGAGAGAGAAGCAATGAATATTTTTATTTATTATTTATATGGTGCCATAAATGTACTTGGCACTCTGCAGTCAAATAAAAGACAATGGCCCTGCCACCAGGATTTTGCAGCCTGAGAGGTGAGAGCTGGCCTCCTTCATCGGGAAGATCAGGGCTTGAATTGCTGGTGGGGAGGGGATGGACAGATGAGATCTACGGGATTTTAAAAAAACTCAGACAACAGAGCCCCCCTGCCCTTTCTTGCTTATGTCTAGCAACTGTGACATTTGAAATTATGTGTACATACGTATACCTGATAAATATTTGGCAGGTTGTATCTTCCCAGGCACTTTTACTTCACCTGGTGGAAAGGAGCCTTGCTCCTCCTGGGCCTTTGGCTATTCAACGTCAAACTCCCCCTAAGTCCGCATCGCCCAGCAGGCTTGCTTGTTTCAGGTGTACCTGCCCCAGTGCCCCAGGACTCACAAGGAAGCAATGTGGCTTTCATTCCTCTGCTGTCATCTGCTTGCAGGTGGGAGGCAGCTTTTTGCAGAAAGCTAAAGGAAGGCATTATCTTCCACCTCTGGATGGTGGTGGGGTGCCCCAGCTGCCTACTTTTAGTGCTTTTTGCTTTGCCTCCCTGCCCTATAGAGGTGCTTAGGAAATTGCAGTAATGTGATGGCTAGGCTTTTCTAATTACTTGGATGAAAATTCTGGCCCCAGAGAAGTCTCTGGGAGGTTTGCCAGACTTGTGTGGGGTTTCACCTACTGCCCGGTGGTTGGTTCCATGTACATGGGGCTGAAGCAGATTGGCTACTATTAGTGCTAAGAAGACAGGAAGCTCTGACCTGCCTTTCTTAGTGAAAATGGATGAAAAAAGGAATTGCTCCCCCACCAAACTACATCCTTCAAATTTCTCAGCATGTTTCATAATTTGTTAACCAGCTGTCTCATGTGCAAACAAAGCAGATTTCAAACTTCTCTGTACTTGGCTGCCACCTCTCCGCTCAAGGTCTTTTTCATCAGTTAATTTCCTCCCTCTGAATGAACATCTACACTTCTAATGATATTAGCATGAGTGTACTAACCAGCATCTTTCTGCCTCACTGATTTCTGTTTTGTGCTTGCTGGTTATTATTCAATAGCTGCCTTTTGCCCCATTGTGTTTAGCTTCCAAGGAAGCTGAATTCCAGGAATGTAATACATAGCATGATTTGATACTGGCATAGACAGATGATCTCCATCCTCTACATTCATGCAAGCAAAAGTTAAATGTACTGTAGCTGAGATCCCATAGCTCACTTAATTGCAACAGATATGGTTGTGCTCATTTGATACCACGCCTTCTAATACTGCAGCTGTGCAAGGACCTTTTATCTCTGACTGGCTCAGTGATCACACTACAGATGTTCTCTGCTCAAGTTTGAGGAACACCTAACAGTGTGAGTGAAATAGCCTTCTATATAGCCTTCCAAATGTGTCCTGAGGAAGTTTTAAAGCCTTAGTGTTACCTTTTGGTTGGAGACGCTGCACAGAGTCTGCACAACACACACACTTGGCAGGCCCAGAAGACACCTGGTTTGTTGGTGGTGGGTGGACTTTGTCAACATGTGATGGCCTGATCTCAGAGTGGCCTCACAGGCCTGGTGTATCCACAACGCCTGAGTCAGCAGAGAGGCAGTGTGGTCCCAGCATGTGCATGTAGGTCTAGCTAAAGAAGTCGTGAGACCCCTGAAATGCCATCTGTCTGAGGAGGTGCTGTGCTGCCCAAGGATTTCATTCTTCTGCTCTGTGCAGAAGCAGCACAGAGCAGGTCTGCACATAGCAATCCAGCTTGCAAAGAGGCTGCACAATCCTACTGTGTGCATTGCTCTGGCAATAACTGCATGTGATGGCAGCTTCTTCCACCAATTGGATCTCTGCTTTCATCTCAGTTATTTCACAAGGGCAACTATTTTTAAAGTTGCTATATTTATACTCCTTTCTTTCGTTTTCATCTACCTTCCCTCACCTCTGCAGTGTCCCTAGGTTGCTTTGTTCCCTTCCCCGACCCACATGTGTTCATATTTCACCACCAGATGTTTGTAGATATTTTCCTCTTGTCTGTGGGTCTGACTCACCCTACATCTTCCTTTAAAAGTGACTTTAATCTAATTCTTTGCCAACTTTGTTGCAGTCAACTGCACTGACTGATAACTCCTTTCTCAGACTTATCTAGAGGAATTAATGGGTGAAAGCACTATGCAAAGCAAGAACAGAGAATTTGAAAAATCGAGTATGGAATAATAAGATAAACCGCAAAGTCAAAGTCTGAGGGAACACAAGGTATTTTTATGCCCTCCTAAAACTGACTTATATTGGATTTGATGGTGTTCATTCCCTTTCTTTTTCTTTTTCTTTTTTTCCCCTTTTTTTTTGTTTTGTTTTATAAATCAAGGCATATATTGTTTGACTAGTGAAGACAAGAAACTGAGGTTTTGTCACTGCAATCTCAGGGCTGATTTCTGTGACTGGGCCCAACAATCAGGAAGAGCTGATGGGATGATTGGATTCTGAGTTGTGAGGAGTCCCAGCCACTGCTGAGGAGGTGGAGGATGATACTGTGAGGGAATGCTGAAGAAGGGAGAAAATCAAAGCTAGGGTAAAAGGAGGATCTGAAAACTTGTAGTCACTTAGAAATGGCTGTGAGTTCCACCTTGGGAGTAAAAAATGTCTGTAATGTCAAAACTAGGTGACTGTGCAGAGTGGAGAGGGATGTTTTAGGAATGAAGCTTGAGAAGTATCGGTACAAGAGATTCATGAGTAATAAAGGAATGAGCAGCACAGTCTCTTTAGTCTGCTCTCCTCACAGGTTATTGTACCAGTGCTATGATTTAGGTTTGTGTTATAGTTTTCTGCCTATGCTGTTGGGCTGGCACACTCCTAGCTGGGATGCTATTGTAGCAATGTAAAAGTGCCCTGCACCGACATACCAATAGGGCAGGCTTCATGCTAGGAATCTGTAGAGCACTTCTTCTATCAGGACAGGTGATGGGATGCAGCTGTGTGGATGTGCCTATGTGCACGATCAAGTTGGATACAGAAAAGAATACAATAAAAGCCCTGAAGATGGTGCTGGCAGTGATGATTGACATTCCAGAAACAAACTGGTCACCACCTGAATGCAGATCAGGACAGAGTTACAGCTTTGAAGAACTTGCAAGCTGCAGATTACAAGACTAAAGGACAAAAAGAAAAGGATATAACATAGAGAGGCACTGAGGAGAGTAATAATGAGCATTAACTTTCATTAGCACGGCTTTTATTGTTTTGCTGCGAGCTTTTTTGGTGTAATATTTTCTCAGTATCTTGGGGTCCTGATCAGATTGTTCTGGGTACAGTAGAGGTGGAGAGCATGTACACCAACCAAAGGCAAGTCAAGGAAAGACCTACTGGGTACAGCCAAAGGACAGCAGCAAGAATGGTTGCAGGTCTCGATAATACAGCTTGCAGAGAAAGCCTAAGGAAACTGGGCCTCTTTAGTGCCAAGTCAAGAAGATGAAGAAGAAACAGCCCACCAGTCTTCAAAAATCATAAAATGCACCCACCTTCAGAGAAGAAGAGACTATTCTGATTTCTCTGTCCATAGTGAAGATAACAGAAAATACTGTAGCTGGATTGCACCAGGAAAGCTTTAGTTCAGACACTTGGAAGAACTTTCCTATAGTAAAGCCCTGGGATTGGTTGTCCAGGGAATGGGGGAGTCTCCAGCACAGCAGGCTGAATGAAGAGCTATCAGGAACAGTGATATCTAGGAGAGACCCACTGAAGAGGGAGGGGCAGAGCAGATATCTTTCTAGGCCCAGATCCAGGTTGTGATTGTGGAATTGTTCATGGTGCAGCTTGGGGACAAAAATGACATATTTTGGGGGTATGAAAAGGACAAGCCTCCTCTCTTTGCCAGTCATCTGTTAGCTGTGAAGGAGTTTATTTCCTGGCTGAAACAAAGGATGGAGAAGCAAGACAGCTAAGGCAAGACATGTTTCTGTGGACATGCATAGTCTATCAAAACTTTAGTATAGACATAGAGTTACCTCAGAGTTAGACTTGAAAACCACTGACTCAATCTTTAATTTTTAACAAGTTCTGGATGAAGCTCCTGTGCAAGCAGCCTGACTGAATTATTAGGCAAAGAAGAAAGATGCAAGCTGACTGCAGTGACATGCAGCTGAACCAGGGCAAGAGGGGACAATCAAACATGTTTGGGCAATGCAGAGAGATTGTGCTAAAATTATGCACTTGAGCACAGACTTTGCTTTTCTAGCCTGATGTCACTAAATCTTACGTTGCAGCTCACTAATAAATGCCACCTTTTTTAGAAATATTTTGCCTATACCACAACAGATATCTGCTGGTCGTATGGCTGCCAAAAGAGAAAGCAGAGTGCCTCCTATAGGTGCCTACACAAAAGGTTGTGACTGATGCCCTGGTGAGCAAGTTCAAGCGAGTGATGGGCAGATTGGGCTGTCTACTACCCACAGTGGCTGGCTCCCTGTATTTTTGGTTGGAGAAGCTGTCCCGAGGGCCAGATGCTCCAGTGGCTAGTTTCAGCTGTGCTAATGTAAATGTCTAGAGCTGATTTAGGTCTAGCAGAGTATCCAAAAAGCCCTCAGGTGGTTGAAAAATCTGACACAGGAGCTATGAGAGACCTGCTCCCAGGTGAAATTCCCTGGAGCATCTCAACTTGGCACTTAAAGTTTGGGCAAATTAACTGAACCCGAAATGTTTAACATGGGCTCAAGCTCTTTTGGACTTGCAGCTAACAGAGGAGCTGAACCTCGGGACCTTGTTTTGGTGAGTCAGAGCTGTGGAGCTTCCTGTGGTAGAAAGTTTAAACTGAGGGTCTGGGCCTTACAAAGTGAAAGGAGCCCTCCCAGAGAAGCTGTGTAAGGGTAAGGCACTACACTTGTATGCACACATGCACACTCACACCAAGTTGTGCCAGCTCATTATGTTATCCAGCAGGGGATTATTTTTTTAAAGCAGTATAAAAGTAGATTGACTTATAAAAAAGAGCCTTTTTGTTGTGAGAGTTTGCTGAGTTTGGGAAACTGCTTTCAATGCTATTGGCAAACACTTTACAGTGTAAACAGAGCCTACATCAGGCAGATAAATAAGTGCAGATGCGCTTTTCTGTAGGAACCATTTGGTGATAGACAATATATTGAAAAAAAAATTCTCATCAAATTAATTGTGGCCAATTAGACATAACCCCTTCCCCTTATCCCTGAATCCCCTCCAATTGCGGCTGTCTGGATGGGAAGAGCTCCTATCACCTGTTTTATTATGCAGATTGATATTCGAGCATCTGAGAACAATGCTGCTTTCTGCACGGCACGGCTCCAAATTGCTAATGAAACAGCTCTGCCAGACAAGTCACTTAAACCAGCTCTCGCTGCTGCTGCCGACAGCTCTCATAGTGAGTTGCAGGGGGGGTAGGAAAGGGGCTCTCCACTCTGAATGTGTTAATAGCCCCCAGCCTGTGTGTTTATCACTCTCCAGAGCAGGAAGATTTCTGCTTTTTGACTCTGAGAGGTTACTTTTCCAAAACTGTGGTCTGATTTAGACTCAATGCTTCTTGATTTCAATTTATGGAGTGAGGGATTGAAGAAGTAGGCAACCACTGGGATCTTAGCACAGGTGGCTCATGTCCCAAAGGTACTGCAGCCCTTCAGGCACACTTGGTGTCTGCTTCCCACCCCAATCTCTAGCATCCACCTTCTCTCTTCACATCTGATGTGAAGCCAGCTCCATAAGGGATTGGTCTCATGGATGAGAGCATGCCACATCACCTTGGGTACAAGTGGAGCACCTCACAATGGAGGCCCCATGGTGAGCAAGCGAGAGGCTGCAGGTAGGGTACACCTCCACCTCAGGCTCTTTAGGTGCAGGGTTGCAGCCGAGCCCAGCAGGTTTCCCCCTAGGCAGTCACCCCTCGAGGTAGGTAGGCCTGGGCAGCAGGATGGGGCTCCTGCTACAAGGAAGTCTAAGGTGGGGCTCCTACAAGTGTGGACCCTCTGTGGCCCTGTTTGCTGCTCCCTGTGCCTCTCTGCAGCTGCATTTGCTCAGCAACTGGTGCAATTTTTTATCTTCCCCTCCCCTGTTATCACCACAGATTTTTTGCCAGAGCCTCATAGGGCTCCTCTTTGCAGATGCCTGGAGCAGAGTAGTTGTGACTTAGGACTCTGGCAGGAAAAACATTTACATGAAATGATGGGAGAGTTCTCTCATTAATCTAAATTCTAACCCTTTCTGTCAGTATCTCTAGTTAATTCCTTTGTCAATATTTACTGAGGCATTGAGATTACCTCTGCACAGGCTGCCTCCATGTAATGGCCCGTGCATTGTGCCTCAGCTCCTGTATCATGTCTCTCAGACTCCTCCTACACCAGCCTGCCAAAGTGCTCTGCTTCCCTGGGGCTGGCACTTCTGATCCAGGCCCACTCTCCCAGCCCCTGGGAGAAGCCAATCAAGTGGCTTTCCTTATCAAATTCTTTGACAACAGTGTCAATTAAGTTTCCTCCTTATGGATCTTCTCCAGTTCTTCCACACATGTTCCTCCACCATGTTGCCAGGAGAGGACACGCTCCTTCCCCATCTGTCCCATATATTTTCTGGGAAGTCTTGTATGTCCTCTTGCTCTTTCAGTATGAGCTGTGTAGGGCAGAAAAGAGCTCAGAAAGATGCAGCAGTTTTTGACTCTGGAGTGCTCTTTGGAGATCCCTCCACCCCTGGACTGAGCTGTACCCACCTACTGCCAAGCAACAAACATGAGGATTTTTCAGCTCTCCCCTCCTGCCAGTAAGCTGCAATCATGTACCACTATTACTTCTCAAATGTCGAGAAGTTAGTTGATCTCTGGCTTCATGGATTGTGGAGTCAGCTGGGCATCAACTGCTTTCAGCTCTGCAAACATCAAACCAGGTGGCTGGGGATGTGTTTTACTCGAAGCACTCAAGCTAAAGGTCTCTGGTGTGGGTTCCACACTGAACCTTTCAGACTGTTTCCTGTCTCGTTGTCCACCAAGTTATCGTTGAAGTCTGGGTGCATGGAGAATAATTTGCATTTGCAGATCTGTTCTGACTGAGGAATGAGCAGAGGGTAAGGGATGATGAGTGAATCTACAGTACGTGGTTTTGTAGAAGCTAATAGCCTGGCTTCCTTCTCTAGAAACATGGTTTTCGAGTTGCTGAAAACGGTCTTATCCTTCAGGAGGAATGTTTTCATTTATTTATTGTTTGCCCAGGAGGTTAAAAATTAAATATGGAGCTTTTCACCTGTGGGTGCTAAGATGGGCCCTCGAACACAGGGCTAACAAAGCATAGTTCAGAGGTGGGATTTTTTGCCTTATCACAACCCTGCCTGACTCTGTAATGCTTCTTACTCCAGTTCATAGACACAGTGATGGAAGGAAACAAAACTAGAAATTGTATCACTGGGAATGGAGAATGGAGGTATAAAATGGACATTGGATGGGCCCAGAGAGAAGCTCTCATAGCTGCTGCCCCTCCCTCCATGCATGCTGTAGCATGTTGGTCAGGCCTGCCTGCTGCTTGCCTTGCTTAATTTACTCTGTTGGAGGGCTCTGTGGGGATAGGGGTGCCCCATCTGTTCTCAAGGCTGGGTTCTGCAGCCTCTGTGGAAGCAAGTTGCCCACTTTGCAAACTCCTCTTTTAGCAAGTCAGGAAAAGAGAATGTGTTCCTTTGTGTCTGTATGCCAATGCCCTTCTTATGATGGGTCCCCTAAGCTGCTGCTATAATCAGCTTGGTAAAAAAGAATAATTTTAGTGTGCTGCAGTGATTTTTCTCCCATCAAAGTTTGTTTTCATTACAGGTTTTGATAGCTATGAGTTTGTCTTCATCCCTAGGGGGTGTGACAAGGTTCTAAAAGCCACCTTACTATCTGTTTTATGCTATGTGAAACCTCTTTTTCTTTTCAATGATGTGCCAACTTGTGTTTCAAAAAAAACAACCCTGATGTTTTCTGTTGGCTTAAAGCAGTAGGACATGTGTTCTCTTTCACAAACTCATGTGTGCACATACAAGCCAGTCCATCTCGCCATCCAAACTGGAAAGATGATTCCTTGCACAGCCACATGAGTTGATTGGTGTACAGAAACAGGTGGTGTGAATGGTGCATTCACCTACTCTCAGACACAGCTCCTGGTTGGCCTTATTGCTGAGATCTTATGAATGAGATACACTGCTTTAGTGGCTTTGGCCTCCTCAGCTGAGTTGACTGAGTTCCAAACTGGCTTTGAGCAGAACTCCAGGACAAGACTCATCTGCATGTTTTTTAAGCAGTAGATTGCAGCCACATTTCCACTGTAGAAGGTGGCAGTACATAACTACATGTATTCATGTACCAGATGAACTGTTGCTGTTAAATGGGTTTAGTCTGAGCGTTAGCATGATCTTAGTGTGCTTGTCAGGATCATCCAAATATACAGTCATAGTTGGCAGTCAAGAATTAGCACCAGGCAAACTACTGCTTGATATATCAAGAGAGGAAGGGGCTTCCCCTCCATATAACCTACCTTTGCACCTTATTCTTTACTGCTTATTCAGTTCCTGGCTTGTAGTTCTGTGCTCCTTCCCGTCTGCTGGTTCTATGAGTTTTAAGCTGTCTTGATAATTGACAGTCTAAATTTTACTGCTCATAAAACCCCAGAGAGCATTGATTATGACTTGAGTTAAGCAAGTGGCACATAAAATCTCACAGCCTTGCAGCCGTAGGGGAAATGTTATGATGAATGTATTTCTTGGGAGCAGGAAAAGGCTTGGAGTATTTTGCCAGCTCTGTTCTGGGCCTCAAATGTTACTAGTGACTTGAAGCCACTAATAGCATTTCATTTGGGACATTTGCCCAAAAGTTTGAAAGCTGATCATTCGTTTGGTGAAGTGGGTATGAGGCAGCTTTCCTCATTAATTACTTTTCTACTTCAGTCAGAATCAGGAAGTGCAAAGGCATCCACAGAGCTGAAAAAGATACTTCTTAGAAGTGGATAAAATGCACATAGATTTTATTGAAATCTTTCCTTGACTCTGTTCCAAAGCCGCTGTTACCTTTTCCCTTTCCTTTTTCCTTTTTCCTTTTATCTAACCTCCTTTTAATCTTTGATCACTGGCTATTTTCTGCACTTAATCCAGAGTGGACAAGAATATCAGTACTAACAAGAGATGTTTATGTCTGAAAACAGTGAAATGTAATATCTTCTCAATAATGTTTTATACATGATAGTAAAATAAAATCAGAATTACCTTCCAAGGAGAGTGTGTTCTCCCATTCAGATGACTGCTTCTTGCTGAAAGATTGTGAGAAATGTTCTTTTTCTGTCTCTCCAGTTCCAGAAACCCAATGACTTCTCGCCCCCTTTCCGCTTCGGAACAGTTCCTAATGGCAGCACAGAAAGGAACATTCGCAACAACTACCCTGAAATGCACAGCTACATGGTGAAGTTCAATCAGAGAGGGGTGGATGATGCACTGTTCTCGCTGAAGACTGGGTGAGGCTTTCTTCTTCCATACTTACTCACTACAGAAACCTGACTTCTTTGCATGGTTGTCTGGAAAGTTTTTTGTGGGGTTTGGAAAATGAGACTTCATTATCATACCATGGTTAAAAGTATAGCAAGACCACACAGAACACAGGAGAATAATTCTCTGGTTCTCTTAGTCAGGTTTTTCTCTTGACATTTGTATAGGAGTTTCTGGTTTTGCTGCGTTTATAAGAATATTTTTCAAAAAATAATCTTCTATTTCCTTGTGTATGTTCATTCCAAAGACCTTGCTTCATCAAGATGTTTCATGAAGATAGGTCTTTATGCACACACAGGAAAAGCTCACAGACCTCTGTGGACTAAGTTTTTCCCAGAGCATTTATATTGTCATCTGGAAATTCCTTTGTTTTCCCTCCTTCTGTGTGTAAAAGATTATGTTAATCAGGAAGCTGAAGCAATCCTTGACAGACTAATCCCACCCCAGTGTATCACTAGCTAATATAGTGTAATGCAAGGTGTGCTTGATGTGAATAGTTTGGAAGTAACCTTTCTCTCTGGAATGTTTTTGTATCAAGGACTGAACAAAATGTTGTTTGAATAATAAGTAAGTATATACAATGGGAACATTTCCTTGGGTAATTTGGGAAACGTGGGAAAAATCATTAGCAAAAAGTATGTTTGAACAACTAATCCTATTTTAATAGCAATGAATCTGTAAAGGAGCTAACTTAAAATGCCGTTTTGCAAGACTTTGTCCTTTATAAGTAAAGACCTCCTCCTGCAGTTGACCATTTCAGTTGTCAGAGACCAGCCCCAGTGGAAAAAACCATTCTTGCTTACACTCATGTTGCACTCTTATGAGAAAGTTCATTCCAAAGCACGAATGAAGATGTTCAGCCAATTTAATTACTAGAGTGACAAAATATTCCTAAACCTGTTTGCCAGGTTCAGAGGCACACAGCCCATTATGAGTGATTGTACCATTGTTGGATGCCATCCTGGGAAGGTATATTTGCCAGGACAGTCATCACCCAGGAAATAAATATCCTCTGTCCTGGAAGTATAAGGATGAAATAGAGCTCATCACTTGCAGTAGATGTCATCCAGGCTTCATATCCACCCTTGGGCAGACTTCCCCACAGATACAGACTTGAACTGAGATAATCACCATACTGGAAATATATGTGCAGGAGGTGGATTGAAAAGATAGCGTGGGTGTAAGAATGTGAAAGGTGGAAGGTCTTTGGTCTTTTATCGGAAAGTGCTTCATTTCAGATCTAGCAGGAGGATTTACTCATCAACTGTCTTTGCTTATGTGGAATATGCAACCTCCTGACACCGCCCCCCACATCCAAATCAATCTGTTGCAGTGAGAGAAAGGCTATCATCAGTCTATTGTGCTGTCTACCTATCTCAGACCATAATGGGGATTTCTCTGTACTGAAACAGAATTTTTCTTATGGATTTCAGCTAAGCACTCTTTACCAAAGATCTACTCAGCATGGTAAACCGTAAAGCTGCTATCATGGCCACTTGACATTGGTAAAAATCCAGTAGTGCTTTTACAGTAATTGAGGAGTTAAACATGAAGTCATGACTATATTTAATTCAAAAAAAATTACATTTTGCTCAGCTAAGTCATGCCAGCAGTTTGAATCGGGGATAATATTTTTCTTACTCCAACCTCTACTTTGCTATCTAATATTGATACATTTTTATAAAGCATTTTAGGTTCCTTTGAGATGAAAGGCAGTACAGAAATACAAGCTATTCTTAGGACTATAGATCCCCTTGACTTCCTCTTCATTCATCTTTATCTTGCAGGATGTTTGTATTCCAAATTTTCTTTCAGATCACAAATGATGATAAGGAATCAGAAAGAAATAGGCAGACCTCATTTATAATCTAGCTTCACCTATAAACGTGTTCTAGTCTCAGATTTTAGTTCACTGGTGACGATGAAGATGCAACCTATTGTAGTCTATCAGAAAGAGTTTCGTTTCTGCCTTAATTACCTGAGAACACCTCTGAACTCAAACAGATTCTCTCTTTTCTGTACCATACCCATCTTGTTTCTTGCACCTGTGCAGGAAGTTGGATGCTTTCATTTATGATGCAGCAGTGCTAAACTACATGGCTGGCAGAGATGAAGGCTGCAAGCTGGTGACGATTGGGAGTGGGAAAGTGTTTGCCTCCACTGGCTATGGCATTGCCATCCAAAAGGACTCAGGCTGGAAGCGCCAGGTTGATCTTGCCATTCTACAGCTTTTTGGAGATGGTAAGTGACAAGAAAAAGAGGAGCTGGAGTTTTCCTAAGAAATATCAAGTTTTGCATGTAAGCTCCAGTGTTTCAGATCTGAGATGAGAACAGGGTGTTATTAACAAGGATTTGTTAGAGGCATTACACCAAAAATGTGAGGATGTCACTTGTTTTATGTTGTTGATGCAGGGTAGCAGTATCATCAAAAGCAGTGTCAAAAACACTGACGGTTTCATAGAACTAGCTCAGATGTGTGTTTGAAAAATACGTTGTGTGAAGAATGTCTTGTAAAAACAAGATTTCTGTTGGGAACTTTTCACTACCTTTGAGGTTTTGCCATGACCAAACCCACTAATTACATTGGACTTTCCATAGTCATCCCATAGTTCTAGACAGGATCAAGCCATGCAGAGTTTTCAAAATTACAGGATAAATATTTCTGGATGAAAGAGCTAGCTTAGATTTTCCAGAACCTCAGAAAAAAACAACAAGGAAGGACTTGAGAGTCAGAAGCATATTTTGGAGTGAGTTTTTAATCAGAACATTATAGTTACCTAGTTGATCCCATGCTTTACAGAAAAATCGCTATTATTAAAAAAAGTATTCATTGGATAAGGAATTCCTTCTTCGAAAATATTTTCCTCACTTTCCCTTTTCATTCCATATTACATCTTGCTCTGTACTTTTTTAGAATAAATAAAATCTACAGGTTATCTTATTTATAAGTATTTATTTTTTTCTGATATCTGAAAATAGCACATGATATAATAAATATGTAAAGAACATAGCTGTGATATACTTCAGCAGAAAATTCGCCACCTGAGAGAGAGTGCATTCTGTCTCCTAAACAGCCTAATAAATATTATTTCTGAAAAAGACACAAGTTCTCTATAAAGCTTTGAAGACTGTCCTATTGCACCACATAAATATACTGATTTTTCCCCCCGTCACTGGACTGGAGGTTGAAAATGTGAAAAAACTAACTTTCCTAACAGCCTAAAAAACCTACAAAATTAGTTTGTTTCTGAATGTCTCAGTACGTGTGTGTGAGTGTTTATATCTCTCTTTCCCCTCATGAAAATACCATAATGGGAGTAAGTGGGGTATGAAATTAGACTACAGAACATTTGTTCCTAGCTGATACAAATTAGTAATATTTTTGATTGGTCAGAGGATGTGGTAGTGTTGAATATGGACAAAATTGAAGGGAAGAAAGCCAGGTAAAAATGCACAAATATTTCTGGGAACATTGCTCCTAGTTTTAATGACCTATGAATATGATGGAAATAAATTCAAAATCAGACATTTTGATTTAAAAAAATAATCAATTTGAATTTTGAGCTGGAAACATACCACGTTTTCATTTAGAAATGACTCCTTTTTTTTTCTACCAATCACTGATTTTTCCCTTCATTGACCTAATATGAAAGTGGAAGTTTGTGAGGCCAGGTCTTCAGTCATCTGGTGGACAACTTTTTCAGGATTTCACTGTAGAGATTTTGGAAGTGTGATAGCTGTGTCCTGTGGTATAGCTTTTTGTGCCTAATATCTGGCTGTGGAAAAATCCTGTTGCCTTCCCTGCGATAAATTGCACCTGCCCCTATCAAAAGGGCAGTTAGGATATTTCATGGATGTAATAGATATGGAAAAAGAGCATGGCCACTGGAGAAGACCTTATATCAGCTTCTTGCTTTCAATCTTCTCCAACTTCAGCTTTTTAGCCATTGCAGGGCTTTTTCTTTCTAACCTGTTTCTTTCCTTTCCTCTGTTTTTCTAGGGGAGATGGAGGAGCTGGAAGCTCTGTGGCTCACTGGCATTTGTCACAATGAGAAGAACGAGGTTATGAGCAGCCAGCTGGATATAGATAACATGGCAGGTGTCTTCTACATGCTAGGAGCAGCCATGGCCCTCAGTCTCATCACTTTCATTTGTGAGCATCTCTTCTACTGGCAATTCCGCCACTGCTTCATGGGTGTCTGCTCTGGCAAGCCTGGTGTGGTCTTCTCCATCAGCAGGGTGAGTGCTATTAGCTAGTAGGAAGGAACAAAGGATTCATTCAGACAGTCCTAGGTACTGGAGGTGGGGAAATCCACCAAGGCTGTCTAACACATAGGTGGCATAGAGTGATGGTCTGCAGGACAGAAGTTGGCATCTTTTCACCGTTAATGTTGCAAGAGCATCTAATGTTTTTCTGGTCTCTAATCGCATTTAATCTCTGGTCTCTGATGGATTATGGTCATGGAAATGGAAATTTCACATAGAAATGAAAAAGCATTATAAAGAGAGGTTTACTGTAACTATCTACTCCTCCGAAGTGGGCTGTAAGGAGGTCAAATTTAGGGACAATAACTCAAGTAATGGTGGATAACGTGATTAGAAATTCAGGATTTTTTAATTGTCCTCTGTATTAGCTGACTTTATGTTAACCTTAATATAAACTGACCTTATGTTAACTAGAAATGTGCTATCATGGACAGTCAGAAGTCCCTAAACAAAAGGCACGCCCTAAACCATGCAGAAATCCTTCCAGAGAAGATGACCACATGAACTTAGCAATTGCTTTATGCAAATCTGCCTTAGGATGTAATATTTACATTTGAAGCAGATTCTAGTAATTTCTGAGTCATCTTTCTGCTATTAGTATAGCTAGCAGTGTCCCATTTGGAGCTTTTTTTATTTCTTTCAGACCCTTGGTCCCTTCTCCTGGTCCATTCTCAAGTGAAGACAAACCTCAGCATTTTTTATCTCAGTGTCTGATGTAACAGAATTAACTTTGATTGCGCAAGTAGTATATAATTGCTACATAACATATTGCTAAGGGGAATTGACAAAGCCTTTTGAATGCAGGGGCAAAGCCTCTCTTCTATATTGTTAGTTTCTAACCTGGCTTAGTCTGGAGATGAGATGAGGGATTGTGTTTGGTGATCCTTAGCTAAGTATAGATTCTTTTATTCTGGGGTTATCTGTTAGACTTGGGCCAGGTTTGTAAAAAGTCTGAAAAGTGTTAATCATCTGCTAGCTGTTGAGAAACCATGGTAACGTGATGTGATGGTGTCCATTTCACAATTGACATTAATCAGCAGGCGCCTTTTGGTAGGCCAGGGAATAAATGAGCTCCCTTCCTTCTGCTCTTCTCCTTGCTAACAGTCTGTGTCATGGATGAAATGAGTTAGTGGGGAATGTGGAGGAAACACACACTTCTGCTGTCTGATCTGAGGCTGCATAGAGGGCTTTTGCTTTCAGAGATGTCAATTTGGAGCCTGTTATCACTGTTAAATTTAACAGAATGCAATTAAAAATTCTATTGTTCCTCACTCAACCAGATGAAAAAGACCTAAATACCTATTCAGCAGTCCTGCTCTTTCTCTGTTTCCTTTTCTAATCTATACTGGTGATTAATGTAGCTGAGTTGATGACAAATGAAGCTGTTCCCTTTTTAAGAAAGCTCCTGTCTCATTGATTCACTGATGGCCAGATGAATTTCAAGGGCCAAAACAGTCTTTCTTCTTCTCATCCACACAGAATCGTTTGTCTTGATGCTTTTGTTCCCAAGGGCATTTTTTCCCATTTGTAATTCCATGTTACACCTACTAGATTTGAGTAACGCTTACAGATGCAAGCAGCTATTCCTGCATCCTACAGATATGACATGAAGGAAAGCAGAGTAAGAGGAATCAGAGGGAAGGAAAAAACATGAGAGGCATGGAAGAGAGGCAGAACAGCAAGTGTTGGTAGAGCAGGTCTAATTTAATTTGATTTCATTGTGCTTCATGATGGAGGGCTGATAGGCCTTGCTGTCCTACAGGAACATGCTGTTGCTGCACAGCGTGCTTTCCAGTCCAGGTGTCCTTTGATGCATTCTTTGCAGGACCACTTACCTTCCTGCTTTCTCTCATTTCAGGGTATCTACAGCTGCATCCACGGCGTGGCTATTGAGGAACGCCAGTCAGCAATGAACTCCCCCACGGCGACTATGAACAACACCCATTCCAACATCCTTCGCCTGCTTCGGACAGCCAAGAATATGGCCAACCTGTCAGGGGTCAATGGATCACCCCAGAGTGCCCTGGACTTTATCCGTCGTGAGTCATCAGTCTATGATATCTCTGAACACCGCCGCAGCTTCACCCACTCAGACTGCAAGTCCTACAACAACCCCCCCTGTGAGGAGAACCTCTTTAGTGACTATATTAGTGAGGTGGAAAGGACCTTTGGCAACCTCCAGCTGAAGGACAGCAATGTGTATCAGGACCACTACCACCACCACCACCGCCCCCACAGCATTGGCAGTACCAGCTCCATCGATGGGCTTTACGACTGTGACAACCCGCCCTTCAATGCCCAGTCGCGGTCCATTGGGAAGAAGCCCTTGGACCTGGGATTACCCCCTGCCAAGCACAGCCAGTTGGGTGACCTTTATGGCAAGTTCTCCTTCAAGAGTGACCGCTACGGGGGCAGCGGGACCCATGATGACCTGATCCGCTCAGACGTCTCTGACATTTCCACTCACACAGTCACCTATGGCAACATCGAGGGCAACGCAGCCAAGCGGCGGAAGCAGCAGTACAAAGACAGCCTGAAGAAGCGCCCGGCCTCTGCTAAGTCCCGGCGGGAGTTTGATGAGATAGAGCTGGCCTACCGCCGGCGCCCACCCCGCTCGCCTGACCACAAGCGCTACTTCAGGGACAAGGAAGGGCTACGGGACTTCTATCTGGACCAGTTCCGGGCCAAGGAGAACTCACCACACTGGGAACATGTGGATCTGACAGATATCTACAAAGAGCGGGGAGACGAATTTAAGCGTGACACGGGAGGAGGAGGAGGAGGGAGCGGATCCTGCACCAACAGGGCCCACCACAAGCATGGCTCGGGTGAGTTTGGTGGAAGCAACGAGCACAAGCATGGTGTTGTGAGTGGGGTCCCGGCACCATGGGAAAAGAACCTGACCAACCTAGACTGGGAAGAACGGCCCGGGGCTAATTTCTGCCGCAGTTGCCCTTCTAAGCTGCACAATTACACGCCATCAGTGGTGGGGCAGAACTCCACTCGCCAGGCCTGCATCCGCTGTGAGGCTTGCAAGAAAGCAGGCAACCTGTACGACATCAGTGAGGACAACTCGCTCCAAGAGCTGGACCAGCCACCTGCCCCTGTGCCCGTGGCCACCAGCACCACCTCCTCCTCCAAATATCCTCAGAGCCCTTCCAATTCTGCCTCCAAGGTGCAGAAGAAGAACCGCAACAAGCTCCGCCGGCAGCACTCCTATGACACCTTTGTAGACCTGCAGAAGGATGACTCAGCCCTGGCCCCCCGCAGCGTCAGCCTCAAGGACAAGGGACGCTTTTTGGAGGGGAGCCCCTACGCCCACATGTTTGAGATGCCAGCCAGTGAGACCACCTTTGCCAACAACAAGTCCTCAGTACCCGCCACCAGCTATCACCACCACAACAACCCCGGCAGCAGTGGGGGCTACATGCTCAGCAAGTCGCTCTACCCCGACCGGGTCACCCAAAACCCTTTCATCCCCACTTTTGGGGATGACCAATGCTTGCTCCACGGCAGCAAATCTTATTTCTTCAGGCAGCCAGTGGTGGCAGGAGGGCCCAAAGCCAGGCCAGACTTCCGAGCCATCGTCACCACCAACAAGCCGGTGGTCTCAGCCCTTCACGGGGCTGTGCCAGCCCGTTTCCAGAAGGACATCTGTATAGGGAACCAGTCCAACCCCTGTGTGCCTAACAACAAAAACCCCAGGGCTTTCAATGGCTCTAGCAACGGGCATGTTTATGAGAAACTCTCCAGTATTGAGTCTGACGTTTGAGTGAGAGGGGAAGAGTGCAGGGAGGAACTGGGGGTGTATGTGGAGCGTGGGAGGGTGGGGTGGGATCAATCCCATCTGCTGCTCTCCTGGGTCATCCTTAGTTTGTGGGATACTGGAGTTCTGAGTAGTGCAGCACTGGTGACAAGTGCCACCTCTTTGGTTTCTCCTCTTCCTCGTCTTTCCCACCCCTCCCCTTTTATCTCTTTTTCCATGTTCTCGCTCCTCCCATTCTCCTCCATTCCTAGCCATTGCACTTTACAGTGACGTTGGAGTTGGATATCCTTGCTCGTGATTTCAGGAAGCAGAGAAGAAGGCAGGGGAGAGGTGGGCTGCGGGGGAGCATCAGTGAGTCTAGTGTTCCACTTTTGCTGGCTCCCAGCAGAGAAAGGCATGTGCACCCACACGTGTGTGGCAGGAGGACACAGCAGGAGCAGTATAATGGACATGCAGGAAAATATACTTGCTTAGGCAACTCTTCCTAAAACTGCCTAGAAAAGAGTAGTGTCTGAAGACGTGGAGAAAGTGAAAGGGGAATAACATGACTAACTTGATGATGCACTTATATGTTAGCTATACTGAGGTTCTCGTTACATTATTTTGTGAAGACTATGGGGGTTTAGGGCTTAAATATATATATAT